>NW_019215420.1:0-13182 GCF_002532875.2 Varroa jacobsoni | reverse complement strand
CTACAAATAAGGTAATTCTGAGTCCCTTGGGTTGTCTATGGGTGGTCGTCAGTATTTCTGGGTACATTTGGGTAGTCCTTATCCTGTATAGTGCCTAGACATACCCAGTCGTTGTTATTATTGATATTATAATTATCAATATTGCTGATAGGCTTAAAATTTTATGTGGTTGACGATTGCCGTTTATTGTATCTGTATATTATCTGTAATTTTTTTATGATCTCTTCGATAGTCTGGTCATATATCCTGCTCTCTAACTAGACGTTGTTTTAGGTTAAAATATATCAACGCCCACAATGCTAATTGTTCGCATAGGATTATTGATTCTATACGTGCACTTGGAAAGTAATCTGGTGAATTTTTCCCGGTCGTACAGCTTAATTATTGTAGTTCTCATATATATATAGTCCGATAATCTCTGTAGTTGACGTATGCTTCAACTCATTTTGTATATCAATACGAGTATCAGCATTAGCAAGCGGTAGGACATGTTTATACAGTTATCGGCACGTTTTTGCATTTTTAGTTTTTAAAATACTGGTTTCGTCGAGGGTTTCGTAAGTATATTTACTTCTTTGCGAAACTTCGTTTTTCGGCATGGCCTCCTATAAAGTAGACATTGATGTACTTAGAACGTTTATGAAATGGTGGTTTTGTAGCAGCCTTAATTCTGATTGGTCATCTATATTAAATATTGGGTTGTTGTTATACGTAACTTTATGAAGAAGTTGTAATAGCTGTAGAATCTTTTTTAGTGTTTTTGTCGCTGCAATATGTTCTGCTTCCGTGGATCACAAAGCAATTATGTTTTGTTTATTAAAGATCCAAACTAAAGGACTTTCGCCCCACTTATTCAGTTGACCACTTGTTGATTATTTGGCTTCCGATCGCTCGTGCAACATAAGGGTCAGAGAGTGCAGTTTTTGCGTTAGTTTTGAACCAAATACCGTAGTTAATGCTTCTTTTCAGGTATCATAGTTTGCTGCTGTCCAATGTTGTTCAGTGTATCTGTCAAAATATCTTGAAGTGTATTCAACTGCAAATGCGTTATTGAGTCGGCTTAGCACAGTTAGGTACATCAACGCTTCGATAAGTTCGCGATACGGCGCATTCGTTTTCTTTGTTTGTTTTTTTAATGTAAAGATTTCCATATTCTGATGCAGAAACTGGCTTGCCTGTACCCGTGCAAAATCGAGTCGGTTCTGAACCTACTTTGTTTGATGAATGTGTTATCCTGCAGTCTTTGTCTTTTTTTACACGCCTTGCAAATATGTTTGTGACTTGCGTGCTGTGGTTAGTTTCTGCTTGTGTTTGGTTATAAAGTTTTTATTTTTAGTACAGGCCGCTATTACTATTACTACATATGTACTATTTGTTTGTTTGCTAAGTAGAATACGCATTGGCCTGACAGGCTTTGTATTAGTTTTTGTTCAAGTATTAATTGCTCCGTTCTTGAATGGAGGCTTCTAGGTGCTAGCTTTAAT
This sequence comes from Varroa jacobsoni, assembly GCF_002532875.2. NCBI lineage: Eukaryota > Metazoa > Arthropoda > Arachnida > Mesostigmata > Varroidae > Varroa > Varroa jacobsoni. The sequence goes on along the minus strand of NW_019215420.1, from coordinate 11,698 downwards.
CCATGCAATGTTTTGTTCAGTTTACATACTCTTCCGGTTTTATGATTTTCGTGACATGTAGACAACCCTTCGTTTAATTTGGCGTACGGGGAAGTTGTCTTTACGTCCCACTGTGCTAAAGCTAACTTTGCTGTTGCTAAAATTAATACTGTCCGTGTTGTGTCCAATCTTGCTACCAAGCCAAATAGTTAAGCATAGTCATAACGTCTATTGTGGTTTTTTATAACCAGTCTATATTTGTAATGCTCTATCTTATTTTGTGCCTTTCATTCTACGTTAAAGACACATTTGCATGCGGTTAGTTCATGATTACTTGGAGGTTCGATCAGTGTTAATACGGTAAGTGCCATCCATTTACTTTATTTTTCCACTGATGCTTCTATTCATTTCGCTTTGTTGGATGCATCCATCGCTAGTTCTACCGCTAGCGTTTTATTCTCTTAAGTGATTTCATATTGAATGATCCGTTCTAACAGTTTGTGCGGTATATTTATTGTATTGTTTTGGCTTGGCTCTGCTTTCACACTGTCTGCTGTCTTGCCTTCCTTTTGCCAGGCTCTTTCTTACTATAACTGCTGGAGCTACGAATTGTTCCGTCCTTTGGAGCTGTATTTGTCCGTTTTTTTAAGTGGGTTGTTGTCGGCTTAAACGTTCACAAACATGTTGGAGTTGCGATCATGTTCACTTGTTACTTCTCGTCGTTTGCAGACGACCTTTTTTTTTTTTTTTATAAATTTTACATCCCTAGTTTTGTCATATTGTCAGTACTAAACTTCCAGGTACAGTGTCTAAGATCCTTCCTGTCATAGCCGATCATTACGCTTCACGGATCCAGCTTTTGTCTTATGTGGCTTTTATTGTAGCAGATTTATTTAATTACGAAAAGGTACAGTTTGCTTAAATATAGGTGAGTTTATGTAACAACCTCGTGTGGTGTTTTGTTTTTTAAATAGCGTCCTTCAAGTTTAATATTGTTGTACAGCAGTTAACTGCTTCAGTTCAAAACATTGGGCACATTGGTGCTTTGTAGTTGTGTTCCAGTTAGATCAATAAAAGCGCAATTAAATTTCTTTGCTACGCCATTTTAACCTTGCGTATATGGGTAGGAGAATGTCCGGCACTTGTATAATATATTAGCGACAAAAGTATTTTAAATTCCAGGCCAAAGTTGGTATGAAAACGTATTATTCCTCTGCCTCTCTGGCTCTTAAACCAGTTTAATGTTATATACAAATTGCGACTTAACTTTTTCTCTTCAGAAAATACTCTTTTCTATATTTGCTAGTCTCGTCAGTTATGCATAGAAGGTGTTTTTTTGCCTCCTACAAAAATTGTTGTGGGGGAGCCTAAGTGTAGCATTATGCCTAAAGAGTTCGTGATTGGTTTGATTTTGTAAGAGCTCCTTGATTTTTTATGTTGTATGCAGATATCGTAGTTCTCATAATCACCACCATACTCACTGCCGCCGGCAACAAGTGTTTGTTACTATGTCAATATGTTAGTGTTTTTTTTTGTGTACTTGCCACACGTGTTACACGCTTGTCTTCACGTGCCTCTACACCTGGTAACACTTTATGGCATTTTTGTCCTTTTTATCACTTTGCAAATCATTAGCTCCTAGTAGGATCAGACCGCTCTAACTCTTTGCTATTATTTACAGTCTTGCTTTGCTTAATCCTATATTTTGTCTACTTATTTTGCGCTGCTACATATACTGTCGGATGCTTTCCTTTGTCTAGTGTATACGTCAAATTACCGTTAATTATTACGGTTCTTTCGCCTACCATCTGCAGCATGTGAGTGCTCTCTACTCAGACCTCTTGAGGTTTTTGAACCATTCTTTATAATTCACTATGCAATTGCTCGAGCTGCTGTTAACTGCCCATGAGCGGGACTTCGAGTCATCTTCATCGGCAAGATTTGCCATAAAGTTATCGAAAAAATGAGCTTTTGTATAGCTAGTGTAATAAGATATGAATGCGACAAAATGCAGAAAATGTCGGTTAAAGAGTAGGACTGAAACGACGGTTAAGTTCAAATTTTGGAAAAACGAACAGAGCAGTGCTATAAAGGATTTATTGTTTTTCAGTACGACTTCCGCAACTTAAGCTACTGTAGTCGTGTACTTGATGGATGGAAGAATGATAAGTCCAGCCTACTGCGCCTGCGATATCCCACGGGTATATATTGAAATCGTGATATAAAGAGTAGTTGCATGAATGCGTCTGTTAGGGGCCCTATGATGGTTTTCTTGATGCCATGTTTGACCCAGGTAGTAAATGGCAGGTTTAATATATATAGCTCCAGAAGCAAACTAAGCTTCGTTGTGTTTTTGGTTCGTTGGACTCGATTGGACTCGCTCTCTATTTTGAAAATTTGCGTGCGACTACCGCGTACACTAGTTGGTCACTCTGGGTACTTAAAAGAAAAGTTGCTTTATAAAAAGTTTTCTCTCCTACCATCGATTATAGCTATTTAGTGACAAACCGTTATTATTTATGCGCTTGAACACAGCATTATATAGAATCCCACTCATTTCGCTGATTTATAGCATACGCAACAACATAAACATAACAAAATATCCTAATAATAAAATACAACGGGTGGATAGTTAAGCCTCTCTTCAAAAATTTAGAGGCGACTTCCAGGTCATATCTTGAGATAGGCTATAGGGACAGATAATACAAATGTTTTAAGCTTCACGTCCGGTATCGTCGCGAAGCATTGTTTCAAGAAGTTGACCTTTTCTACTAGAAATAGAAACGTGTCTAGAGCTGAATTTGAACTAAAAACACCCGATATGTTTTTAAGCTTACCTATGTTATTAAGCCGCCATATAGATAGTCATAAGCACAGACTTAGTACTAGCACTGGTAACAAGAGGTTAAAGCGCTGAGTTAAAGCGTCAAATTCGTTCACAAATAGGTATCCGAGCACCTTGTTGTAAATAATAAAAATAACAACCTGGACATGGTACGAATATGGTCGAATACCTATTAAGTATAATCTAGATACACCATATTCTTGAAACGTTTTATCAAAATTCGGATTTTTGTAGGTCCCACCAATTCTCCATGAATCTCCTTTTTACATTAGAGTATTTATAATATAGCTCAATAATCAATGGACTATATAGTTTAAACAATTTGGTTCATGAATCGAGCATAGCTGGCTTGATGACACACCTAATAGAAAAGTGTTGACCGCTGGCTAAACGTATGTATCAATTAGTTCTATACGTTGGCCTTTATCCAGCTTCACCGACCGGTGCGATGTGTTAATCGCGAAAGCCAACTGTATTATAATTAGCTTAACAGAATACGACATATTAATGTTACCAGACAGCAATGTACGCAGTTATCTGACATGAAAATTTAATTTTAAAGTGCTTAGAATTGATAATTTTCTACGATGGTAGTTGGCGCGACACATACTTTACTAGCTGAAACAGGTAAGCGTGCAAAAAATAAATGTTAAAAGAAATAAAAAAGTTGTGTAGCAAATTAATAGCATTTGGCACTCAAATTCAAATAGATCAAAGTGGAACTCGCTTAGGCTATATTAGGAAAAATAACCTATTAAGGTAGTGTCGGGTGGGCATGTATTGTGTGGAGTGTGTGAGAAAAAAATAAGTTTATGTTGTAGCTCAGAAGTTCTTATTGTCAAAAATGTGTGCCCACAATTCATGCCAATCTGATCGTGTGAAAACATTAAAATGTGCTCTAGAGTGGTATAATATTAAATACATCTTGAATATATTGTTTATTACGTATTTAATGAAGTACCGTATCATTTTTGACTCGGCTTTTATTCGAATTTCTCTCTAAGTAACATTCTGACTTGCAGAGTTTCGATAAAATTGGTGAAAAATAAACTTCATCTCATCGTTCCAGTGTAGACGTACAACGCCAGTACATTTGTGGCTCACCTTTCGTTCAGCTTTGGCATGTACTTGGCCCTACTAATAATAGCTTCAAAAGTACTTGTATATATTGTTGTTCTTTTAATTCAAATTCGTTAGAGTGCTAAATAAGGAAAAGTAAAAAAGTACATCGTTTTTTATAGTTGTATTTACACTTTTTATACAGCTAAAGAGATTTAAAGCTATACGCAGAAATATATCTTGAATTAATAAAGCAATATAAGGTGATATTAATGAGGTTCGCTGGATATTAATGCGTTTGCGAAACACACGGTAAGGGAAATGAAATGCATTGTTGCACTAGCATTCATATGGTATTCAATTTTTTTTTGGATCATTAGCTCCATGTTGAAATTGAGCCCACGGTATGTCTATAAGTCCAATATGTTTGTCCTATATTTGTCAAGCAAACATCCTTTTTGGCTGTGGTAAAGGCAGATAATACTATGGCAATTTGGGAAATGGTTGTTTGAAGAATTATTCTGGAATCTGGATATTGAAGCCGGGTTTTGCGAAATAATGGCATAAATAAGCAAAAAATTGAAGCATCCCGAATCAGCCGAAACAGCGTTGTCTACGTAAGTAGTATAACATATAATGTTCTGTATCTTCTCCGTTTGCCGTAGTCTCTTGTTGGGAAAATCTTTTGAATTCATCAATTTCAACTAAATTAATAATTTTAAAAAAAAGTTCTGTGGATACGGAAACAGATGAGTCTGATGCGTAAATGCGGGTTATACGATAGATGCAACAAAATTTAGCGTTCATGTTTTTTTCATTGTTCACCGCGTAGCTAAAAATTTTGTGGATGACACAGTCACAGTAAAAGACGCCACCTATTCTGTGGACTAGTTACGGTTGATTCTTTTTATAGCTTGTTGTAATCTTGTTTGTTGACAGCACAGGTCCAAATCAGTCATACAGTCAAGCGCATAATGCACGATTCCTTTCAGTCTTCAAACACATAACATCACTTTCTATGGCATCAGTCTGCCACAGATCGTGGAGCATATTATTAATATCTCACGTGATCCGCTTTTTACTATTCGTGGTCAGCCGCTTTAGAGATTGCTTGATTTCGTTACGTTCCTGTCGAGTTCGCAGATAGAAATACGACAAAATATATTCTTCTTGGTAATTCGTGTGGTACTCAAATATCGAACTTCTTTTTGCAGGTAGCTTTCTTCAAATGACTTATATGTTTGGTGGCGGACGTTTAATTTTTGGGCGATGTCAAGCCTACTCATAGTCTTGCTCAACTTTCGACAATGATTTCTACAATAATAATAACTCAACAATAATTACATCGACTTTTTTTATAATTAGTCAACCATTAGGAAAAATAGTTTTTCACATCGAAATTTTTAGAAAAAACCGAGGTTTACCTTAAAATGGCAAAAAGTCCGAAATGTGCAAGAAGGCGCAAAGTCTCAAAAAGACCAATCATTGCAGCTCATTTGGACGATCCATTCGATTACTGATATTTTTCCCTTCAAAATAGCAGTTAATTTCCCTATTAAAAATTCAGGTACATCAAAAATGGCCTTTTAAGCTACGGTGAATTTAGCCCTTTAAATTTCGAAGCCATTGAAGATCCTATGGTGTTCTTTCAAAAATATTATTCGGATTCTTTAGAAGCTATGTGAAAACTGACAATAACGTGGTGTGTCGATTTCAGACAAATAAGGAAGTTTCGTAATAGCCCGTTTTCGCTCGGATTACAAAACGACGCATTATTTTTCATCATGATGTTGTTGTTTTATTCTAGAAAGAACAATTTTTTTTTCGTAGTACCGAGAATACAATGAGCGGCCTGTCAAAGTCTGTCCCAACTCCATCGCTACTTTAGTTAAAAAGGGCGCAGTCGCATGAGGGGCTGTGTGGACGCGTATTGATAGCGATTGCTAAATATTACGATAGAGAAAATAACCTATAAACAACTGCCGGTTTAAAGAATTTAAAATATATAGATCCTGCCGTAGTCATTGTGACAAAAAGGTACGGGATGGTACATTTATGCGTAGAAAAATGTTGGTTAAACGCATTCTTGAAACGAGATGTGCATATGCTACCACGAACCGACGATGCCGTCGACGTCTAAGTTAATGCCTGTTACTTCAGCACTTGGACCTAATTTATGGGTACTGGCGGATCAGCATTGATCCCGGTGGTACAAAAAACAGTATTCTGTGCTCCCGCTAATCTTTACAAGTTTGAACACGTACTATTTAACCTAGTCAATGCGCCTACAACGTGAATCGGGTCGCTAGGGCCTTCAAAAACCAGATCGCTTTTATGTATTTCGATAATGTTAAAACTTACCAATTTCGGCACGCACATAACACACCTCCAAAAGTGCCGATTATTATTGGATACGTCAGCCTGTGGTCGAAAGAATTGCTCTTAAAGAATTAAACTAGGAAAGTGGTGTACTTCGATCAAAAGACTATGCTAAAGGGTATTTCCTCGGATCCCGAGATGGTCCAGATAGTGAAAACATTATTAGCTCCGATTGAGCTAACAAGCTCCGACATCAATAGTGTCGTACTAAAATACCTGAAGGAAGAAGCGAACCTTTGCCCAACACTAACTTTTCAGAAATGCGATTTCGATGTTGTCTAGAGAAACAGAAAGATCTGTTTCAAAATATGGGCATGGATTTCATGAGTTCTCTAATTGCCCTGGCCAATAGTCCTGGTGATGGTTAAATTTTACACGCGTTTTGTCCAACGCGTGCCTATCGGGAAGGCAACGTCTAGAGCTGTGGTCCGTCCGCTGGAAACCGCGCAGTGTTTTTCCGAGGTTTCGTATACGATCTAGTTTACATTAAAGGGGCTAGAAGATTTTATTTCAAGCAGCATCACGTTGAACACATCGGGAAGCTTATGCGACGTTCTGACCGAGCAGGTGGTCCGAGCAGCGAGTGATAGATTCGCCTTTTTGGTGCCGAGAGGCGCTGTTTGCTTCAGGAAACGCTGCCCTAAGTCGGAGTTTTTTTCTCAATACAAGCGTGGGATTGGGAAAGACATTCGAGAAACTTTGTGGTTAGCAGGCCGTGCTACCCGAATAGTCTTCCGATGCAATGACACCCAAAGACGTCATGCTGAGTACTTGAGATGGCGTATATACGAACACTTCTGCGCTTGGCAACGATAAGCAAAAGCTCAGTTTGAGCAAAGAAAGCCCACATCTCGGGAGCCTAAAATCAGGGTCGAACGACCGACGCCAAGAGTGCCCGAGGAGCTCCAATAGCGGTAGTATAAGACCTTCACTATTGTGCGTCAAGTGGACCTAAATAATTAGTATGCATTTATGTTGCAATGTCAGTATTTGAACGTAAACAAGGCACATATGAACATGTTAGAAAACCTGGCTCGGTAACGCGGCCGAATGTGTATTAACTGATCCAGAAGACCAATAATTTGTTAACTCAAATAAAAACGACCAGGAGCGATATTTAAAAAACCGCAGATTCTGCATAAATCGCAGTTAACTGGAAGTAGCTTAGTTTGTGCTCGTTATATATATATAGAAGGGAGAGAGAGAGAGAGAGAGAGAGAGAGAGAGAGAAAGAAAGCGAGTGTATTTCAGTGATTTTTGGAAAATGTATCCATATTACGTGCATACGGAAATTCATATCTAATTAATATCTAATGCACCAGGATAATTACATTATTTCAGGCACATATGAAACAGGATTTGACAGAAAAGTCAAGAAAACGATCTTGCCTCAGGGTTGAAATCAGCATTGTGAGCATACATATATGTGCCCCGTAAATTTTTTTTGGCTTTTTTGAATACTTTGGGAAACCTAGTTGTAGTACGCTATTGAGCGTTTTTAATGGATTTCAATGGATAGCTCGTAAAACTGGTTAAAGCATGCTTTTGCCAAGTATTTTTGGTTTATATCATGTGCAAAAAAACTTTTGGCATTGTTGTTTGCATGAAGCATGATTCAATCAACTTTTGTTTAAATGAACACCTGACCGCTGGCCTTTAAAAGAAATACATTCAGCATGAAAGAAATACAGCATTTGTGAAACGTGTCGAACTTTGCCTGATTTTGTTGGTACAATTGATGTTATTTGACATGTCGCTTGCGTTGCAGGATTATCAGTCATATTTTATACCAGCGAAAATACGTATAGAGATTACGTTCTTATAGGTGTGATTATTATTTTACATGGTAGCAGCATACTTCCGATCTTGGATGCGACAAATTCTAAATGAGGCACATGCTTAGTCTCAGTCATATAATCAGTCCTTTTATGGCAGTATATATTTGTGTAGATTTGGATCAGACTGTAGAAAATTAACTGGCCTGTTAAAGTCCCCTGAAAAAGTGGTTGGCAAAAATCTTGTAATTGCACCAAATAGAACTCGTATTCGACTTAAAAATGCTGAAATTTTGACAGTAGTCCTTTTTAAAATCAAATCATCTATTACAGGTGAAAAGGTTGGTTCATGTAACATATTCCACAGTCTCTTATATATATATTCTAACACAGCATATCATATGAAACTGAGAATTTTATTCATGCTATGTTTCTAAATTTAAAACTTCGACGAATTCTGTGCGTCTACTATAAACGCCATCCTTGACGGGCATAATTATTAACCGTTTTTCACCGCGATTTTATTTTTAATTCAGAGCCTGACATTCTCACTAGTCGTTTTTAAAGTATACCTTCTTTTTTATTCAAATTATTTCGTAATCGTGCGTCAAGCAATATTGGTGGGTGTAAACGTTAAAAGTCTCACTCAAATATTTCACATAAAGAAGAATCAGCGGGCTCAAATTTAGGGCTGATAGCAGCCTAAAAATGCAGAAGCTTAAAATGGGGCATTAGGTGCGAAGAATGCAGGATGTACTAAAAAATGACAGTTGGAGCTTATTTGGACGATATCATTGGCGATTGATATTCTCCTCCCGAAAACTTCCGTTAATTTCTGTGTCAAATATCCCGATGTATCTAAAATGGCTTTTTGAGCCCCTTAAATAATTAATTCCATTGGTGACCTTTCGGTCTGCCTCATAGAAATCTTTCACGGATTTTTTTCGAAAGCCATTTGAAACCAACGCGATGAGATTGTGAAGATCTAACTTTGCTCAAATTGCGAAAATGACGCGTTATTTTGAGCCACAACAAGTTCGTCGCTTCATTTGAAAAAACTGGTTTTTATTTGCTATGAGACAACTGAAAATAGATTGTTATCAGTAATATCCAATGCGACTTGATTTCAGGGGTAGACTGCGAATTATGAGCAATATGTTACGGACAGCAAATAGACCCCCGTCTTTTATGACGAAAAAAAAACGCAGTCATGGGCATTTTTTCAAGCCGCTCTCCTCCAGTGTGGGCAGCCATTCCACTGGAACGCAAACCATTGTTATTTTAGGATGAATATCTGGCTTAACTCTAGCTTCAGGCGTATATACTGCATCTACCCAGTTCTTTTATTGCTTCATACTGGTGTACAGATACAACCGTCATAATTATATAGAGAAATTTACCATTGTGGCTGTGTTCGAAACCTTCACAGAAGAAAAAAGATGAAAAATAATGTCTTTTGTAATTTCCACTCAGCTAGTGGGACACTCAGGCTTACGGTTTTTGAATAAATCTCATAAATCAGATATAGATAGATATTCCGTTTCGGCCAGTTCACAAGTTGTTTGCCAGCTACCCTTGTTCAGAAATCAAATAATCACCATAGGTCTCAGATACTCAAGGGGAAAAGAGGCATCCTTCAGTTCCAAGATGTCATTATTGAGCTCCGTAAACTATATTGGAGCTGTTCTATCAAGTGTGGAGTTTCTATTGTCTATATGTGTTTCATGGTGTATATGAATTTCTTAGAATTCTTCGGCAGCTGCTTTGTCTCGACAAACGGAAGGGTAGTGTAAATACTTAAGGTCTTTTGTCGCCAGAAAAATTTACCTTGGAGCGTAGACTCATTTTAAAAATTCATGTACTGTACAGTGAAATGAGAATGAATTTCTACAGAAGAGAGCACTTTTCGACAGTACAGAAACGACAACCAATAGAGAAGAAGGAAGGGAAAAAGTCCATTATGACCCACTATGTATATGTCTTATGAGTTATTAAGTTGAATTTATCAGTTACGTCTCCCCATCTAGCATGTAAATTTACGCACGTATGTGTTAATTTTCCTTTTAAAGAATGAAGTCTAAATTCTAATAATTCACTTTATTAACAAAGTTTTGAGTACAAGACCACATGTGCCCAACCAGGTTAGAACTAGAAATTTTGTAACCAACTACTAAGCGTTACCTTTTACGTTCCCCGTCTTGGTGTAAATGTGAGTACTTCTTAAGGAATTTAAAAAACAATCTGTTAATTTTAGCCTGGTGCCTAGCCTTACCTCCGGTTAACCTCGTGACCAATACAGAGCTGGCAATATTGTGTCACAGAAGCAAACACAATCTCTTTATGGACACTAAGCTTGGCAAAACTTGCTTATATTGTTTTTAATCGGCTAGCTGAAATCAGATGCGAAGCCAGTCAAAGCAGAGGCCATGTTTGTGTGATTTTGCTGTAGTACGTATTCGCGGCATCTCTTCTTCGACTTTTATCTGAACCAACTTAAATCAATAGATTTTCATGCACATATATGGACTTTCATACAGCTGCAAAGAAATGTTTGTGTTTGTACTATGCAATTTTTCGTTTCTGGGCTATTTCAAATGACGTATATCCACCCTTTAACTTGAATATCCTCGACTTGATGTACTTGTTTTTTTGCACTAGATATGAATCGCTTGACACGTTAAGCTTTCTAGTTATAGAAAAATGTTATCCCGTTCTCTCCCATTTTCAAGCTTCTCAAAAATAGGCCATCAGGGCGATAATACTACCTGTTCATATAGTCTCCCCTGGTCTCGGCCAACTATTGGTTCTTTTCCACCTCTAAACTATTTTAAAGCAAAAGTTTGACTATAGTAGACTTGCCGCGCGCGCTGTGATCGAGTTGATCAAAACGCACGCAACCTTTTGAACTGAAATAAGCATCATAGATATAAATGATCTAATATAAATCATCTTAGCGATCAAGCCAAAATAATACCCCAAATATTTTTTACATTAGCACAGTCTTTTTTATATTAACTATTTAAAATTTTTATTACTATTTATTAATATTAACTATTTACTATTTTTATTACTAGCCTTTACAGTTTTTTAAAAGATAAGGAAAAAATTGTTGCAAATTATGACGAATGGAGGGCATATGGGGTGAAAAAGACTGGAGTGAAACTTATCGCGAAATGTTTAACTTAATTTTTTAAGTGTCTCTATCCTTTTCTAAACTTTGAGAGTATATTCTTAAATCATTCGGCCAGAGGACAAACATGCACGTAATAATTTTTAGGAGGAATGTTTCGACGGTTCACAGCATTAAACACAAATAAAACACAACGAAAATATTTGTCTTGAAATGCGCTAGGTAAATAGGTTTTCTGTTAAATCAGTCCAAATCATTACCAGAATTCGATTTGCCAACCCATTTTTATTATTATAACGAGATATACTGAAACATTTGTTTTTTTGTAGATCTTTATCACTAAATTTTACATGAAGTCCAGAATCTGAAGTTTATGTACCATTTTTAAAAAGCAATTCCGGCATTTGATAAAAAACTAGGACTGAAAAACTTCATGACTCGTTGGAAGGATCAAAACAACCTTAAAAAATTACTAGGTGAAATATTAAAAATATAAATCAACGATAGATATACCCCTGCTATATCTGCCAT
>NW_019215419.1:0-13194 GCF_002532875.2 Varroa jacobsoni | reverse complement strand
GAGAACATTTCTATACTAATCATGCGGTGTTACGGTTAACTGCAGCCGAGAAGGACCCCCTTGCCTATAGGAAAACCATGATGATGGGCGTAGCCGAATCCAAGAAGGGCATAGAACTTTGGGTAAACGATCAACCGTACCTATCGGCACCTTCAGCATTAATCATCTTGCAACGGGCCATGCTAAAAAAGGCCTTGAAGGAACAAGTTACTGTTGAGGCGGCCACTGATCCTCGAGATAGCACAAACGTCCATACTGCGACTTTGCTAAAACTTATTTGGGGTAAGTTATTCATTTGCGCAACGCATGAAGCGATGCGTTCTGAATTGTTTATCTTATATAAACTTTGTTTGTTATTTGTTTGTATCCTTCGTTAGAAGCAAAATATTATCAGCATACACCACGTAGGGTATATAGTATAATGCGTTACCATGAGCGCTTTGGACCTACGCTTTACAACTGCTAGTTACCTATTGACTAATTATGCAAAAATGTGTGTTCGTTTGTGACGGGGGTAATATGTCTCGCTCGAGTCGACTCCGTCATTGCACAACAGCGTAACTGTTTTCGTTTTAGATGACGCAGACGGATTATATCAGCCTCATTGCTTGACCTATTACTAAGGACCGTCAATGAATAACTTTTTCTTTTTAATCTATGATGATTCGATGCTGTTTTCAGTGCGTTTTGTTGCCGTCTTTCCGATCTCGTTGGCAACTGCCTTTCTTACCTGCTCGATCGTTCTGAACCCAATTCAGGAGAATATATCAAAGGCAAAATTGGTAAGATATCAATGGTGCATCACTAACTATTAACACCTCTAGCTTCAATCAACTATTGTATTTGTGTAAACTATCCTGCAAGAGCTTGTAGCGTTTTTAAATGTTGCTTCATTTGGCGCGAAAGATAGAATTGGACAAATTCATCATTCGTTGCTAGCTTAGTATTATGTTTCTTGTAAACTGGACAATAACGTTTAACGTGTATGTTAGCTAGCGTTAGGCGGTAAAAATGAACTATTATGTAGACACCGTATTTTGTTTGTCGCTGTATAAAATAATATTTAGCCAAGTCCTGCTGCTGGAATGGAACGGTAGCAGTTATGCTACATGCTAATTCTGTTCCACAGGAAAAAAGAGGACCACCTCAGCAGACGAAGTCACTTATTTCTACAATCAGAAAAATAGCAATTTTTGTAGTTGTGATTCAGTCTCGACTGAACCTTTTTACTGAAACAATTTAATCTGATATCTTAGGTGCAACTGATGTCTGGCGTGAGCCAGACGATTTACTTCGGAGCGAGCTTCGTGTTCGATGGAATTTTGCTAGTAGTATCATGTGTTTGTATGCTGGCCATTATGCTTATCTACAATCCACTTGAATCGTTCAGAGTCTTCGATGACACTTGGGGTATGGATATCTGATAATCATTCATTATTTATTTTATTTTTTGACTTGAAGCAAGTGCATACGGTGGTACATGAACTACATGAAGTAACAATTATTAGAGAGTTACTTCATGTACAGTTGAGTCTGCTGACTTGTCAACTGGGACGAGTTCTTTCAGCTGCAGGCGGAATTGGTGACTGACAATGTTGGTTTGAAGTTCTAGTGCTTCAGTCACGTAAAAGATGAAGCTTGTTGGCGGCTTTCGAAGAAATATCTACTTAAAAACTTAGCCTTGTTTCAAGTAAATGACTTCCTACAGGAGTAGACAAAGGATTTTATAATAGATACAATATATTTATCATGTGTGTCATTTGTGAACTGGTCTCCATTTTGATGCTATGTTTCTATTATTTTTACACGATATTTGGGTTTCTAGAAGCGACCCTGGTGATATTGCTTTTGTATGCTTATGCGATGACTCCAATGTCTTACATTACGTCGTACATGTTTACCAAGCCCGCCACCGGATTTATGTACCTGCTCGTCTTCAATGTACTCTCTGGTAGGGTAATTTTTATTGATAACCGAATTATTCATTTTGAGAAGTTGAGCAGAAAATTTAATAGGCAAGAATTATTTATTATTACAAAACTTTACAAGTTAAAATTTTCAAGCGGAGGACGATCTCGACTTAATCGGAAGTTGAAGAAAGTAGAAAGAAAATTAGATGTTAGCTCTATGTTTCTCTCGTTTTATAGTGAACCAGCAGGCCAATTTCAATAGATATGAGCTAATATTGTAATATAGGCGTGTGAATGCCAAGATAGCTCAGATTGTTTATAAGATTATTTATTCTAGGGCAGCGTAAGTAACATACCTTTTTTCCTGCTTGTAACCCAACTGTGCAATTTGAACAGGAATTAACTGATATATGTCGAATTTACTGTTTACCTCCATTGCAGGGTCTGTTATTGTGGTCGTTATGGCGATGTTGGACATGTTGAGTATGACGAAACACAACCTTTTTAAATTGGACGTTGATGCCCTTGCTTTTTTTCTTCAAGCATTTAATTATATACCTTCGTTCAGTGTTGTGTGGGGCTTTGTTAACATCCACGTAAACGGCCTCTCCCGAGATTTCTGCAAAGATAACCGCAAAATCATGGATGAAATGTGTAACAACTCACTAATCAGTCCATTTGTGAAGCCTTGCTGTCATTGTGAGTAAATCAATGTACGCCCCTCGATGGAATTACGGCTTTTAGAAATGCCCATATTGGAGCGTGTATGGGGTATTAGAAAAATCACACAAAACCCTATTTGTCGTAAGAGAAAAACCACCTGTGTAGCGTCCAAAAATTTAATTGCTTTGTTGAAGTTTAAGAATTGTCTAAAGGACTGATCCCTTGATTCGGGGAATGAAGAAAAGCTTTTCGAAGTGGACCTTTATTCTTGGACGACTTAGATGGGTGGTTATGCATTGGTTCATTTTGACGAACGATATTTTTAGATTTCAACCGTATTCATGTGTGACGATTGCGCTTCTGCGATACCATATAGACATTGTCGTGGATACTATATTTAAATTGGTTTCTTTATTGATTTCCGGTTCCACTCGTAGCCTGTGAACCCGCAAACGAGTTCTATCAAGAGGGCTTCAATTTCTGTTACGTGCACACTTCCCCATTTGCCTTCCAAAAACGTGACGGGGCAGGCTTTCAGATGTTGGCGCTGTTTATCGTTGGAACAGTACTCTTTGCAGTGCTCATCTTTATGGAAAGTAACGCACAAAGACTATTCTGTTTCGCTTTTGATAAGATGAATAAGCTACGACGCAAATCGTTCGGCGGTTGTCCTAACATAAATTCATGTAAGTAGAAACAGTTTATGCAGACAAAAGAATGATACGGTCACTGAAATTTTGTCCTGGCTTTAATTATCGGTGTATCGGATAGAGAACACTGGCATACTATCTCATTATTTTTTCGTCGAGCTCAAACAAACCCTAGGTACACCACGGGCTCTGTGGCTGGGTACTAGCCAAAAGCAGTTTGCTAGGTTAAAAATGGTTTTCTTCGCCTGAAAAACGTTCTGTACTCAATTTTTCGGATTCATTAACGATTACCTTTAATTAAGCTCAAAGCTGAAAAGTGGTTACTGTTAGATAAGCCTACTTCACTAAATTACGAAGTCTTCATTACACGGGAGACCAAGACCTTTCATTGGTTTTCGCAACTTTTTAGCACTGAAAAAATGTTAAGTCTAAGAGGTGTGTAAAATACAGTTTTTTGTCATCTTATATACCCATTTTTAAAACCAAGATTCATTGAACCTCAAACCTGCCGATAATATTCGCAAGAAATTTTGAGTCTCATACACTAATTAAGGCAAATTGCCATTCTTTTTTGCAGTAACTAATGGCGAGGACGATGATGTCCATAAGGAACGATATGAAACAGAGCGGCTGGTCCGCCTAGGCGTTGCAGCTATTTCCACCGAGGCGTTGGTAGCGCATGGCCTCACAAAAGATTACGGCAGATTTAGAGCTGTCGATAA
Organism: Varroa jacobsoni; assembly: GCF_002532875.2. Lineage (NCBI taxonomy): Eukaryota > Metazoa > Arthropoda > Arachnida > Mesostigmata > Varroidae > Varroa > Varroa jacobsoni. Next base: position 9,249 of record NW_019215419.1, on the reverse strand, counting down.
CATTTCGTTCCGGTAAGTCAGTACAACAAAATTCTTAAGGAAATACTAATAGTCATCTCACTGGAAATAACCTCCAGTATTTCTCTCTCTCTCTCTCTCTCTTTCTCTCTCTCTCTCTCTCTATATATATATATATATATATATATATATTAGCTTTTTATTGATTCTAAGCGTTAACCTATAGCGTTACTTTTATGGAATTTTAGGGTTCATGAACAGGAGTGTTTCGGCCTGCTGGGAGTAAATGGAGCTGGAAAAACGACAACTTTCGGAATGCTAACCGGTGATTTAATGTGTACCGAAGGCAACGCTTACATTAAAGACACGAATATCCGAAAGAACGTACAAAAGGTTAGCTCAACTGGCATTTTCACGTCGTCAAGTAATAAATATAATTATCAATAAATATAATAATTAATAAATCTAACAGCCTCATTTCAGAAGCCTGTTCTAATATTGCCAATAGTTAAAAGTCTGTACTAGTAGAATCGTCGTTTCCATCTCATGCAGATCGCCTTCATATACCAAAGTTTATGAATTTTGTATGTAGATTGGATCAAGCAAATTTTCTTGCGATCTACAAGTAGCAGTACACCTCATGATCGTATTTCAATTGCCGAATTCAGTTCCAGAAGCACATCGGCTATTGCCCTCAAGGTGACGCACTCATCGACAAGATGACCGGTCGCGAAATGCTTCACTTATACTGTGCCCTACGCGGAGTCCCTCCAAATCTAACTGAGCATCTGGCCGCATTCATCATCGACGTAGCTGACCTCGAAGCTCACGCAGACAAAACAACCGACTCGTACAGGTAAAAGAGAGGTTTGAGGAAGCTATCTCATCTACACCTGCACGCGCCGTAATTAGAAAAGCAGATTTCTTTTCTGAATATTTCAACGTTTTCATAAAGGTGTCGTGTCGAAGAAAACCAACGGTACTAGTTACTTGTACTAAGGTTTACGTGCCGATTGCTTTTGTAAAGTTACAGTTAATATGAAATAGATGTCATAGTTTCCATTAGCACAGTTTTAATTCTGTGCAATATTTTGGACTGCGTTTTCAGTGGAGGGACTAAACGCAAATTGTCTATCGCCTTAACTCTCACCGGCAATCCAACAGTTATGTTTTTGGATGAACCCACGGCCGGTGTGGACCCGTCGGCTCGTCGAAAGATCTGGCGCACCCTGTTGCGGGCTCAACGAGACATGGGATCGGCGATCGTTCTCACGTCGCACTCGATGGAGGAGTGTGAAGCTCTCTGCCACAGGTGAGCGCCTGTCGTTCGTGCAGAGAATAAACATTAAACAATACTGACCAATCTCTAAGTAGATCACTCCATTCCTAGAAGCTGCATAGTTTCATAGATTAGACTCAGATGTACCTGAACTGGCATGCACGTTGTTGACATTACGCGCATGTCCACATATCAGTCGCGTCGTAAACACAACTGCTCCTAACCGTTGCTCGCCTCTGTGCGACATTTACAGAATGTGCATTATGGTAAACGGTCGCTTCCGTTGTATCGGATCAACACAGCAGTTAAAGTCGAAGTACGGCGAAGGCTTCACTGTACTGATTAAGTTGGCCATAGGACACGAATATCAGGCCAACGAGGTGGTCGAACTCATGAAAGAGAGCTTCCCTGGCCATGTTATACTCCGAGAGAACTATCAGAGTTTGCTCCACTTCCAGGTGACAGACACGTCGCTCCGGTGGAGCGTTCTGTTTCAGCGCGTGAACGACATAAACAAAATGATGTTGTTCGAAGATGTCATCGTGTCAGATACAACACTCGAACAAATCTTCATTTCGTTCGCAAAAACCCAGAGAAGACGAGAAGAAGACCTTCCTTGACCTCGAAGCATCGTAAGGCCGATTCCTTGGAGGGTACGGTTGAAGAGTCCTATGCGAGGCTTTGTACCCCGTGCCGCTGCTGGCATAGGCTGAACGGACAAGAACGATCTGCCGAAGAACAGATCTGCTTCCCTTAACTATGACAACTAGCCGTAATAATCAAACTATTATTCCAATGGGGGCTCAGCGAAAGATATTGGTCGCAAATCGACACCTGGCAGCTGTCGTGGCAACGAAGATAATGGAAGCCGATGCAGTATTATAGGTAGGCCTCTAGCAAAGCATTGAAATCATTTTGGAATTTCTCGAAAGTTTTTTGTCTGATTAGAAATTCAATTGTACAATCAAACAGTTAATATAACGCAAGAAACAGAGCCTTCGAATTATGCGGACGGAGCTCTGTGCCGAAGGAAATTTTCAAATTGACTCTCAGCGTTATTTCATTTACAATTACAAGTACCTATTTCGATGCGTGTACCGAAAAGCGGACCGAAGAACACAATACGAATGAAAGCAGAACTTTTCGAGAGTGAAATGTCATATAAAAAAAAAACAACTACTAATATCATTATGAAGGTACAAATGAAGATATATATATATATATATATATATCTATATATATATATATATATATTAATAATAATGTATAGAATTGCCATGTGACACGATCAAACAGTCGTTACAGGTATGTGTGTTTTATTAGTTATGAATGTGCTTTACATAGACAATGAAAGATTATTCCCACGTCAGCAATAGTGTTTTCAAATGGTGTTCAACGTACATGCCGTTCGCTTTGAGGGGGTCAACTTTCGGTAAGGACCCAAAGTAAAGTCAAAAAAGTGACTGTGAAATAAAACGTAGATGAATACTGCAGGGGTACGGTTATTGCGATGAGTAAAGTAAGTATCTAACTTGGTTGAATACCTTTCATACTACGGGCATACTGATTTCAGCTGTACGTCTTATTTAAGTCATTGTCCAAAGTCTTATATACGTGTTCCATGTCGTTTTGCAATTGTCCTTAAAGTGAATAGGCCACTGTTATTATTTGCTACGTTGACATTTAGTGACGCTGTACTGCCCGATGCTTTAGTTAGCTAGGGCGCTAGAGACAAACGAAGATAGGGCCTTCACAAGATAAGCTTGCCTAGTCATTTATATATATATATATATATATATATAAGAAAGCACAACAACAGCGAGAACACCTAGCTTGCAGTAGAAAAAAAAGTTATTTTATCGTAGAAGATCATACATGAACGATATCTAGTAATTTAGTAAATTTAAAATGATTACATTGACATTGTCTATTGCCTTGAGTGTTACCGTGGCCAATTCAATTCTATGCGAAGCAAGCAACAAAAAACGTTCGACAGTTGTGTTGAAACAGCAAATTTAAGTAAGTATAAAAAGCCAAGAGGGTGCGGACAAAGTACTAGTTCACTTACTTCCCAGGCTCACACCTAACTTAGAATTGTGTAATAAAAAAAAAATACCCCTACTCAGATACAACGTCCGACTGGGGGGTGTCGATACAAAGAAACCCCATTTCGAAACTATATGTACTTCACTGTATGACGCATGATGACCTAGAACTCACTACCGACATCGGTCAACAATGTGGCCTTGATCATAGTCAACACAGAATATATATTAGGGCTGGCCATTATTCGTCCTTTGGTAAGGCAATTCAGGCAAAAGTTGAAATTCTACGTTGTTGAGTATGAATCTACTGATTACTGAAGACGTGTCTGAATTCAACGTGAAGATCTGGATGCGTAAAAATCAGAGCGGGTGAGGTGTCATTTCTAGTGGAGGAACTAATCGTGATAAAGTCCTCGTGATGCAAGACGTCGTCCCATCTGCTGGTCCTCCAATTCAATTCGTTTGGGTCGTTTTAGCCCACCCGCATCAAAATGGGTTGCATCGAGATGACTGACAAATCGCCTAATGATTAAGGCAATGGCAACAACGTATATAACTCTGATGCTCAAGGTGAACTCGAGAGGTAATCGTTTGCCGACAGAATTTGACACTACAGTTTGATCAACAGCCACGCAGATGGCTCGCTGTATCCGTTGTGGCATTTTCACAAAACGACATCAACAAATATCATTGCCTAACTTCAATTTGAACTTCAGTTTTAATACTATATGCGCTATCCTTTGGGCGTCCGTCGAACCGGTACTCGTCTGCCCCAACATTAGTTTTTTTTTTTTCGATATTTATCATATACGGATAAGCATTTACTTCACTTTCCTCACTGATAGATGCACAGTGATTAAGTAGTGGAAAATCAATAATGGTGGAAAAAGCCACGCCGGCCAATGTCAGCTTCTTTAGATTATCATCTGACCTTTATTATTTCGAAATAAATCCGTTACAAAATCAACACCGTAGCCATACAGGTCGCAATAATGTCATCGATGTATTAATGCACGCAACGATCAATCATATTCCGTGTTTTAACGCCCCACGTACTGCCGTTAAGCGTCGCTTCAGATGGCTGGGCCCACCCAACTTGAAACTTCATTGTAAAATACAGAATAGTCGGAGTAATAATAATGGACGGCGTACTTATACAGCTACTAAAGTTAAATGACATTGGAACAAAACGAACTTGAGCTTGCTTTTTGACCGGCCTAGCCGCCATCAACTGGTCGTAGTCGTCCGGTCGAATCTCGTCTGAAACAATTCTTCGACCTGCGCTACTTTGAAAAAAATTCAACAACATAATGGAATTTTTAGTAGGGATATATCTGTAACAAAAAAGACTCAGAATCGAATTAGTCTGAAACAAATAAATGTATAATTGTCTCATATTATATTTCTTGTCTAAGTAGTGTAGGTTTTTACCATTGGACCCACGGTAACTTTTTTAAATCTCAACATAAAATCAGCTCGGATTAGGTATCCTGGCTAATGACGCCCAGAATGAATCAACTACATCGATCTGTAATTTTTTTTTGATCGATCGAGTTTGCCTTTATGGTCTTGAAATTTTCGGTTAGAAAAGGAGTAGTTCGGCACATGCGCATCATTCAAATCTCCCGCCAAAAGTGTTTTTCGATAATTTTTTTATACCTAAGACGTAACTCAATCGAATAAACAAATTGCTAAACGAGATATATGGAAGCAGTTTAGTAAAACTTTGTGAAAATCGCAGCGGATCTATTGAAATATAAATCTGTATAAAGATACGTCAGCTCATTGCCTGTTAAATATCCACAACTAAGTCGTCAGATACCTAATTACCAACAACAGATAGATATTAAGGTAAATTACAGGTGTGATGCCTAAGTAATAATTTCAAGGGGCTAAATTAGGTTCAGAATAATACAGCTGTAAGGCATTGGTTCTAGTATGAATTGTGTTTTTTACATTTCCCAACATCGAAAAATATGCGTCGTATTGAGAGGCGGTCCGAAGTTTAGTGGTGATACGTGAAATATCACAATCAGCTGAAAATGCCACAATTCCCCTTTATTTTTATGTCGGCAGATTCAGCCGCCTTAAACCTGAAAATTTTCCATTTTGCAACAACGATTGCTATAGTACTTTCCTAATGCCGTGTGCGTACCTGCATGACGCTGTTGGTTTTTGAAATGGATAGATGACAACTTCTCAATTCAGCGAATTCAGCTATATTCTTCGACGAAACCTGGAAGTATTGTTTATTTGACAACTCTTTTTTTTTGCATAATAATAATACGAAACAATTCCAGACGATGGCCAGCGAAATCTATTACGGACTCATTTAGTTAATTCCTTCCTCGCCTCTTCAGGACTTTTCACAGGCTCAAATGGATTCAGTTCAATCTGTGCTTTTGTTCAATAAATAACGACATGATGAATCGTCTATGAGTCTATATTCGTCAATATAAAGATAGTTCGACAACTGATTTTATCATTTTCTTTATATAAATTTACGAAGCTGGATCGTTTACTGCTAAGGCTTCTCTGTACAAGGTCGTCTTGTCTTACATTGTACAGTAAGCTAAAATGTCGTTGTCTACATTGCCCCAATAGGTTATCGTTCATCTTCTATAGTGTTCAGTTTAATTTATTCTAAGGAATGGACGCCACATAATGGTAGTAAGTTTTATAGAGATTTCATAAATATGTTATGTTTGGATTTACAAATGTTTCCAGTAACTCTATTCTGATTACCGCTTAGTTCTAGCGGACTTCATCGCTTTATCCTAATTGTCGAGGCCTATATTTGAGGTCTATGTTAAATTTATAGTTGAATTGCAGAATGATGGGGGAGTACACGATACCATGCCCGCGAAGAAAGTTACCGTCGTTGAGTACGGGAAAACGAACGCATCGAAGATCGTCATTTCGTCTCTCGTCAAAATACAACACTCGTTTTAATCCAACCACGAAGCTTCCTCGGACGTTGTGATCGAATAGGTTGGCCGTGTCACTGCTATCGATGAGGCTTAGATATTGAATCCGTATTCTTTTTATTGATTCCATAATATTGGGCTTATCGGCCACGCGGGGTCTGCGTCTTTGGTGATCTTCGTAGATAATTTTAAAGGGCGTGTCAGTACAACCCTGGGCACTATCGATGAACAGGGTCCTCGCAAAGGAGACTGCAGCTGTTTCAACTGTCCAATATATCAGCACCGGACATCAGGGAATCATCTGCTGCTCTTCTATGCGCAATCATAATACTAATGCTCATGAAGAACGCCTTAACTATTTCAAAGCAGATATGCATAGCGGAGCGTAAGAGGAACAAAATCGCCTTGTTATACGAGTCATTGACATTGAAAGAGCATTTAGCGGGCTGGTATCCTGTCGTCAAAGTCCTGCACTGTATCGAGAGTGCCCAATTGCGCAAACAGACTTAACAAAAAGGTGCCATACAATCCGCATTGGGCTAAAGTAACCGAATAATGCATCGGATCATGACCTTACCACAATACCGACAACAGGTCCTGCGCAACAAAACAAATGCCATGACCGTAAGCACGGCCACGACGTCGCCAAGTTTTGCTTCATACTGGGCGATTAGATAGAACGAATACATACGACTAACTACATAAATACATCTACTGCGATACATCAATCACATAAAAGCGTGCTCGCCAATAGGAAGATAAAAAGACAAATATCCAATCGTGCGGTGGCTATATTTAAGCAGTTATTGGTAACGGGCAAAAGTGGGCCTTTTCTTTATCGGGGACGCCCGTGGTGATAACAACGTGGCTGACGCCGATTTGATGTTTACTTCGAAGATCCGCCGGAACCAAATTGTTAAACGTAACTTTGGAATTTCCCATAGCTTGTTGCGGCTGGGCAGAAAGAAGCGTATGAAACAGCACTATCTGTAAACATTCACTGGAATTGTAATGACGTGGGGCCGTCCGCGTCAACTTCGATACCCACCAATATCAGTTTACTTCGTTTATATTTATGCATTGTTTCCCATTTATTTGGGCCGTTAGCACCGCACAAGTCAAGAATTACCTAAGGAGGTGCTGCATCCACGAGGCATTTGATTTCTTTCGCAGCCCGTTTCGGTGTCTCAGAAAAGGGGCAGCAAAATATGGACGCCGAAAGCTTTCTACAAGTCCTTCGCCATGTCGAAGCTTGTCCGTGGGTTGAATATCAATAAGGCTGCGTAGACGCTTTTCTCATGGCGCTCAAACAATATTTGTCGACTGCGAGTATCTGCAACCCATTTTCTACCCTCGGCTCCACTTGGTACGATACTGAGTCTGGGCAGAGTTTTTTTTCTCGTAACGGCTAACAGCTGAAATACTCAGTCGATAACACATTGCCTGATGAACGTCGCGCGTTCCTTTTTGGCTGGGTAGAGGGGCGGAAATTATAGCAAAAATTATATGCGTGCGCGAAAATAGACGTTCCTACGTAATATTGCATGGGCTTTGTTCCGCACAGGTTTGCGCTAGGGGTCGGGTTGGAAGTAACGCGAAAGAGATATATTCAGAGGCTGAAGTCCGTACATAAAGAAAGGCAATTTTGTACGTTTAATCTTCCAAAAGTGAAAATTAGAGACGCTGCTGTATCAGCAAATTAGGCAATTAAAAACACGTAGAATGATGGTTTTAAATACTGCTTTAGAAACATTGCCGCTAATATATGCGAAGGACTGAGCGCATAGTGCAGATAAGGCCATATAACAGGAAAAATTAAAGTCAAGATAGAAATATAGCCTGCTATAACATTAATTATTAAACGCATTCAAAAATAATTTATGCCGTTTGTATAGCGATGCCGAAGTGCCGTCTCCGACACTTCGACGTTGCTATCAGCATACGTTTCGACATACAGCATACGTTTTTATATAATTAAAGAAATTACGCTGATATAATCATCGGCCTGCGGTATGGGGCAGGCAGTCGTACCGGGCATGTAGGACAAGGAGGTTTCAGTTTCAAATCTTATTGGTTGGTGCAAATTGCCGTAGTGTTGTGTTCGTTTTTACAGATTTGTTCACAAAACAAATTATCATTATGCTTTCATGTAACTGTACAGAATGCTATGCCTTTTGTGAGTTCTTCAGCTTTACATAATATCCATACTTTTTCGGTATTCAAAGCCTGTTAGAAGGAACAGCCAGAAAAAAGAACCCTCGTATGATAGGGCACTGTAAAAACTTCAAACATCTTGGACAAAGGCTAGATGGCAACCGCTTTGGCTAATATGCCCATGCACTCCTTATTGAGGAAGTATGCCAATAAATGTTTGCTTTGATTACGTACCGGAATGACAAAGACATCTAACGAGACCGACTGTTTGCTGTCATATCTCGAATCCTAAACACAGCACTAAAACGAAAACACTCTTACGCCTTGAGTATTAATGTCGCTCATTTTTTCCTGGCAAATATAGCAATCGCTTAGTAGAAAGAACTGCTTTCACAGTAAATAAAAAAAAAGTTTGTAAAGAACATGTAACATGCAAGCTGCATAGACATGTTGCATGTAACATGTAAGGAAGATGCTACTTCAAAACCGCTCGCGAGGGTTAGCAATTTAACAATATGTATTATTTCAGCGTATAGCCCAGTGGAAAGCCCTTTAGGAAAAGAAAAACTCTTGTTTAAATGAATGCACTTACAAACATTTAACAAGTAATATAACTTGTTAAATGCAGCATTTACTTTACATAATAAAAGTTATTGAAAGATATCATTTTGTACATGTACGTTTAATTGACTAGGTATAAGGGTACGCGAACTAACTTTGTTAAGGCTACATTGGCTGGAACGGCATCCGGAAAACATAAATAAAGGTGACAGTTAACCTAGGATTGAAATAAAAGATATACACTCTGTTTTATTTCAAGAACTTGCTTTGAAAATTGAAAGAAAACATTGTAAGTAGCTCAAAGAGTTGTTTAACGGATGGGTAT
>NW_019215418.1:0-13213 GCF_002532875.2 Varroa jacobsoni | reverse complement strand
ATATATCGGAATGACTAGCTTTGAATAGATTTGATGCGAGGGTATACTGGAATAAAATACAGTAATTGGCCAGTAGCCGACGATGAGGGGATGTCGTCATTTGCAGACAGGAAAAATAGACTTATCATAACAACGATAATCATAATCAGTAATGGCGCCACAAACTATTTAAAAATTTTATATTTCATGTCCGTTCATGCTCGACAGATTCATTAAGCTCGAGTACGAGCGGGCTCAAACTGCCCGTTAAGGTCGTTCTTGATCTCCACAATGGGTCAAGCCTTGAAACCCATTCAAAATAAATTCGCTTTATCAATGCGGTCATACTTTGCGTTCCTTTCACAAATAAAAAGTGTTTGGCAAATAACATAAGATTTTGCACATTGTAATGTCTCTTCTTATTTATTAATCAAATACGCCAATTGGCCTGAGCGATTGTAACCCAAGTTAAAACTTTGCTCCTCCTTCAGATTTGGTCAACGTCAACTAATTCGTCTGTGGTTATATGTCTCTGGTCTATGTGCGAGCAGGTCTATCGTTGCCGTTAGCTGCTGTTTAATCGACAAGTTACATACAACCGAGCACTATTTGGCCCAACGTACTAATCAACTGATTCTACGACTTATCTGTTTTATAATCATGGTATGAATATTAAGCCCCCAGAACAACTTTATAGAAAAGTCCTCTGATGGTCGTGCTCATTCGCCAGACCTACGTACGAACTTCACAATTGACGCAATGGATTGCGTCACTGATTTCGAATTCGATTGCTGGTCGACAGGCAGAATAGATCCTTTAGAGTGTCTCATCGGCCGCGGGGATCTTTAATGGAAAGGCTGATTACGGCGATGACTATAGGATAACGTTTCGTAGAACGAAGAATTTCGAAACACTGTAATTAATGCAAATAGTTTAATCATGAAACAGTTAACGGTACATATAATTTTTCGTCTTTATGCTCTATCAACGAGATGCAACGGGATAGGAATTCGTTATGGCATAAGCTGGGCAATTCTCACCTTTTTGATGTCTATACGTACATGTTGTCTCCATATATCTAGTTGGCTTGCTGCTTGCGTAAAATCGTTAACATATTTCTAAACTTGACATTGTATCTGTAATCAACTATAATTATAGGTAATATAAGTTAAAGAGAAATAAATCATTCACTTGTAAAGACTACTCAGTCAACATCAACTTATAATTCAGTGAGGAAAATTGTGCACTAAACTTGCGCGTTGATCTATCGATTGCGCAGTTCTTAGAATCGTACTGATGAGTCGTGAAAAACCTTTTCGCTCGATTATCCTAAGCTCTTATGGAGCTAAAGGAAAAGTGTAGGAAGGAAAGCGCTAGACATCTTGGAATCGGCTCCCGATCGGAGTTTCGGATTGCGAGAGAACCTGTACATTTAAAATAGCCTCCATTTAGATAGGTCTTGAATTAATTCACACTTGGTAAGACTTGGGCTGAATGTAAACAACGAGATAAAAATTGGTAGAATATATTACGCGTATTATGTAGAACATAACATTGATTTCTATCTAAACAAAAATCTATCTTGGTCGTATATTAACTGTTATTTAATAAAGCTGTTTCCAATCAATTTGAAAGCTTACCCGAACGACAAGAGCGCATTCATTATTTTTCGTGTCTGTAATTGAAAGGCCGTATTGTTACGGACGTCGGAGACACCGTCTTTTGGTGTCGGTATGAAGCGTTGTACACGTTTGTAATCAAACAGTACCAGGTTGCGGAACGAACGCTGTGGCATAAACTGATCTTCAGTATTACGGAAGTATTTAGTGGACAGAATTCTATTTGCGAATCTGGGTCATTTCCAATCCCCTAAAGTAGGTGGTTTTTTTTGAGCAAAGATAGTTACGAGCAAACTAGCGTTCCGGTAGGTTATCCGAGCTATGGACGGTGCATTTGCGTACAGCGGTCTGCGTTCTCTTATGGTTTTTTTTTTACGTATAGTTGGTGTAAGTATGGCGATGTCATCCTATTTTGAACGAATTAGCATTCCAACTTGTGCCGATACCGTCTCCGGCTGAGCAACGAGACCGAACAGCTAACCCATGATTGATCTCGCCTTCGTGATGGATTTTTGTCGATCTTTTCGGGTGAAAGAATAGTTTGTCCTTGGCGATGACTCTACAGAGATACTGTCATCACGCTATCTTGTAGGGAAGTGCATTCAAGACGACTCTTCGTTTCAGTAGTTGTTGCCAGCAGGATTAATCAGACGCGCGACCTGTTAGGTGTGCTTCGAAGACTTTGCTTCAACTATAAGCGTATTTACACCCACGGTGCCGTTCCGTCAGCTACCAACGTTGGTTCGACTCTAGTCACGATAAACGACCGTATAATCCCACCACGGCAGATGTAAGCCAATAGAATTTTGCAGAAATCTCTGCCTTCTGCCTACATTGTGGTGAAGCCGAAGTTGTAACCACTACAGTGCCCACCATAACTGCGATAAGAGTTAGCTGTTGCCGCCGCGTCTACGATTGCTTCTGTCATGCAGGAACTATTCATATCATTGCTGCTAGTACCACTGCTGCTAATGCGTCTACCAATAACCAATAGACTATATTTGACTCATCATACAGGTGGCATGGCGGGTACAGGCAAGCCGCGGCTAGCAACCGCCGAGCCACGACCTCCGAAGACCCCGACGGGGTTGGATTCCACAGTGTGATTCCCGCTGCTGTGAGTTGTCTTTCCGTTGATCCGGCTCCAGCTGACGCGTTGCTTCCGGCCAAAGAAATTTTATCAAACCATCCTTTTCGACAAAGACGTGTCTGTTTTTTCGTTATTATTTCGCTCTTATTTACCGCTTCCTCAACGGAACGCACTCTTTCTGCGTTTTATTCTAGCATCTGTCCTTATTTGCCTTCATGCCTTTATTATCTACGAAGACTGTAAGAGGCTCTCTAAAACTTCTTTAGATTTTTTCCTGTTTTTCTCTTAGACTTCCGATCTTCTCATCCCTACCAGTCACGTTTGCCGCTACTTAGTTATTGCTAGTCGTCGTCGTCGTCGTCGTCGTCATCGTCTCATATAGCCGGTAACTGTGCTAAGGGCAAAGTGGCTATTATGAGGTTATCGTCGGTAAGTGACAGCGGGCTTCTGGGGACTAGCTCTGAACAGACAGAGACTACTGCAATGAAAGATAGAAAGCAAAGCACTGGCAGGCTATTGTTACAGCTTAGGATTCTTGCTTTACGTATCACCTATCTGCTTACCTAGGTAGCTAGCCTCGTGCACTCTGCTTTGCACCTTTGCCATGCTCACTTATTTTCTTTAACTGTGAACGGAGATTCTATCGGATTACCTGTCGACGTCCCAAAGGGCTAGAAATAAGCATAACGTCAAGGGCGACTAGATAGATTGACTGTGTTCTGGTATAGTTCTCCATTTAGGCGAAACCTGGTGATTAAGCCTCTTTTGGTCCAAATCACTTAGCTGGGTTTTCTTATTCGAGTCAAACTCCTATAATAGATGTCCCATTCATATGAACATAGAGAAGTAGCTGTGCAGATAGTTGACATGTAACTAGTAGTTTTGCAACAATTAGCTAGCGAGACGGACGTATAAGGTAACCTGTGGCGCTATTTGATTTTGCCGGACTAAAATCTTTTGTCAATGCATAATCAGTATAGTGCTATCATTGTGATTGTTTGTTGAAAGAAAAATAACCAAGGCGATGGTACATGCTTTCGAACTTACAACGTGGTTTTTGTCAGACAAATTAACTTGTCAAGCAGAATTCAGATCTTGATGAATCGAATACTGATGAAGCACATGAATGTCTGTTACAAATACGGGGGACCGACGTACGGTTTTCATCTGATAATAACACTTCCGCAGTCCTTGAATTTACCAGTGATCGTTTTTCACGCGGAAGGCCAAACGATATTCGCCTGCTATGATGCGTATTTTTTTTTTTTTTTAGAAGACGGTTAGAGGCAAGGTTACCTGGTGAATGAATATCGGGCCTTTTTTCGTGATAGAATAAGGTGATAAAAGCCTTTAGGGAACCGAGTCGAATGCCGGGCCGTGCTCAGGACTATTACAAGAGCATCCCTTCTATGTAATAGATGTTTGACAGAATAACTATTGAAATGCGCAACTCGAGAGAGAAATGTAGTAGGAAGTAACTTCCTTTATGGGCCATGAATTCTCGAAGAGTTGAACCAACACGGAACAATTTTGATCGGACACCGATTAAATTATACGATATTTTTTGCCCCGATAGATTCACTCCGAACGAGCCTTAAAATAAAAAGAAAAAACCATGAAATGTTAAAAATCGAACAAAACTCAAATCAAATTGTAGTACCACTTTGCGTCTATGACAAAATTAATAACTTTTAGTGAACTTTTGCCCATTTGTATGTATTCTCCGAATTAACGGCATAGAAGATCACATATTCCGATTTAGCGCATAAAGATACAAGCTCGAATTAAAATCGCCCTCTCGTATAATTTGTCAAACGTTTTTCTAAGTATTATTAGTCTTCTACCCCCGTTTTTTATCTGATTTGAGCGAGATAGTATCCTCTCTTCGAAGAGACGTCGACCAGCGACGGCTCCTGAGCTGGCGCGTCTGATGAACTGATGCTGTGCAAGCAACATGTTCGTATGGCCACTATTTCTTCTTCGGCAAACGTAGCACATTATGTTTGGGTACTTCGCCCGCGCTTTCTTAAATGAGCATCACGCCTCATCAAATCATTCGAATATCTCCATATATGGTCCTCAGTTGAACTCATCTAACGCCGAATTTTCCTTGGAGAAGAACGCATCCTGACGTACCGATTCTTCTCAAGGAAAACTCTCGCCTTCAAATTCTGCAACGTACTATTATTCGTGACGTTCAGGTCGTTCAGTACGTGGGCCACGTAGTTCAGCTATCTCCGGACTGGTTGACCCGCTGCTCCCTTGGTCAACCGTGGCTAAAAGCCCGCTTTCTTGAGCCACGCTTTAATTCTACTCTTATTAAATGTCGACTTCGAAATCCCGTTGACTGCTCCACTTATTCGATTGTTGCCTTTATAGACGACTCCACATAGTAGATCTTGCTACGGCTAAGTTGAAGCGGACCAAGTTGCCTGGCTGGTATTAGTTAGCACGAGCGAGAGCTTTGCGAGTACCCACAAACGAGGAATATATGCGCGAGAGAAACAGAAGTTCTAAACAGATTGGCATTGACTTTACAGGGAGCCGAGATATCAGTATTATTGTATGTTACATATTAAAGAAACTTTCACAGTAATTAGCCTATCTAGTAGGGCAACCATTTTCTAGTGGGTTATTTTAAGATGGACTTCGTGACTTACCATTAAATTCTGCCGCTGCATCTGAGCAGCGCATGCGTCCAGCGTGAACTAGTCGTTATACCGAATAAATAACTAAGAAGTTCTTCTTTTCGTATCCTATAAGGTGTATAATACAAGTTTCACACACGATACTTCGTCAGCAGTAAATCGCTCATAGTAACTTGGCAATTTCCGTTTCATAACATAACGATTATATCCGTCTTGGTTTATTCTGAGGTGATGTTCTAAATACGTCTATAGCTCGTATATGAGATCAGCTCTTTTTTTTATAGTCATGTTAACTTGTTCCTATTTTGCATTACGGTAAGTTAATATACTATTATATTGGGGTTGCTGAAGCAAACGATTTAAAGCTGAAAACGATCCAACTTGTAGTTATCTTTGGTTTATTTCTTCCTTGAATTTTATTTACTACATTGCTGGGCGTGTATACCCATTATTGATGTTCACACAAAACAGCTAAAACTTATACGTTATATACTTTACCACTGTCATGTGTCTAGCGCGCTACTTATTTATAAAAATGGTATAGCCTCGCGTAAAGCAAGTTATTATAAATTCTACGAATTAAGTCCGCAATTACTCATTTACCAGTCAACGTCAAGTTTTGAGCATCAGGCCTACGTTAGCTTCATTTCTACCTTAATAAAGATGACTGGCAGTTAAAGTATAATTAGTAGAATAAATTAACTTGAATAACTCTGTTATGGCACTGCGGCTATGCGAAATTTCTTTCTGAGGACGGTTTTTAGTTTTTTTTTTTTGCTCACTTATATTTGTCTCGGTTAATATTAATATTTAAACCAGGAGAATTAATTATATTTGCATGTAGCTATAGAAAGATATGCCGCTCTTTTAAATTGTCAAACATCTATCTACAGTTAAATAGAGCAGTATTAACATTTATAGGAAAAATACAATTTTCCGATAGCTATAAATCAGTTTGGGGCATTTCAAAAAAAAAAAAAAAATAGACCCTCTTCCTTTGTTAATCGGGCATAAATTTCTGGTTAAATTTCTAACTGTCGCATGCACTTTCCGATCGGTTGTAACCTCCTTTTTTGCTCCTTTGTGGCGAAATCCTGAACTAAATTTTTAAACACGCAGGTTATAACGTTTCCAGAGAAACCTTACACACAACTTAATTAATATAGCAGTTCGCCAAATAACAAGAGAGTATAGGCGTTGCGTTTGTTTATGGACACCTGTTCAGACCACTATAGCGTCGTGCGTCTGTCGCAAGTCTCAACCCACCCTGTTCCTATTGTTCCGGGAACAAATCAGATCGATCGATCGCGTCACTTCTCGTTGGTGGTGGTTGTAAAAGATGTCAGCAGCTTATACAACCGAGTGAGGCTAATACGACTGAGCCATTCGTTCGAGTCCGTTCGGCTTTCGGCCGTCAACTCCCCTTTTGATCGACCGCCTTGCAGCGGTAGTAAGCTTCTATTCTAGCCAAAATAAACATCACCGTGCGGGTAGCTCGATACATATATGAGAACATTAACCCATCTGTCAGTACCACAACTTCTTTATACCTGTACGTAACCGAAGGCAATATTAGGTCAAATATATATTGTAGAAGACGTAGATTGGCTATGTTGTTTAAGGATATGGACCCCGTGTTCCATGGGACATCGAATATTCAGGACAAATATATTGAATCAACCCCATTCATTCGTAATACCTGTATTGAGGATCAGTATAGTTAATATAAAGGAGTTCTTCTAATCGTAGAATTAACATGGCATCGGTTTTACTATTGCCGATGCATTGTTATTACAGAGCACGAGAAACCAGACTTATAATAAAGAGAGCTAATAAACCTTAGTATGCTATATCTATGTATATATGTAAACTTAATTGCACTATAATTGAATGAAAATTAATTACGAAAAGTATTTGTATGACAACAAACTTATCATATTTTACATTAGAATTACCAGTGTTTAAGAGCTTGTCGTTCGTTTGAAGGTGCATAGACACTCGCTGTAACATCCTTTGGTTCGTTTGGGTTGAACAGCTTGAAATAGACCCTTTTGTTGACTTAATGTTTTATTTTTTCCGTTAGGCCATCTGACGACATACCCTTATTCCTCCACTAGAGCCCCCCAAAGTCTTGCAAATTGAAAATGCCCCTTTAGTGCCGGAGCTAAATGATAATTCGCTGTTGATCGAGTTCTGCAACGCGCCTATCTTCGAACTGGCCTACACCTCGATTTCTATTAATGGAATTTTACTTTAGGTGGCGCTTAAAATTTAGAACCGATATCTTCATTACCTAATGAAAAATTTCATTAGGTAATGAAGAATCATCGCGTTGCCGACAGAACTAGTTTGTAGACCCATGCCCATTTTGACCTGTCTGGCTTCGTGGTTTGTAATTTATTTGGTAGTAAGCATTGCGCACTCAAGTCTGCTCCTGGACTCCAACTTAAGTTCTCTTTTTAGCGAAGTACAGGTTACAGACTGAGACAGTCGAATAGCTCTGAGGACCGCTTGGGAAATGCCTTGGTTTCCAGTGGCAGCACTGCACGCAACCCGAATATTATTCGAGACCAACGATGATGTGCTAATAGATAAATGATTAGCGCCTTTATAATGGCACTATCACCCACAAAGTTCGCGATGGAAGCAATCTGTGTTTCCATCTTTATGCTGGGCGGTGCTGACAAAAGGGGTGAATTCACACCACAGTAGATATGGCTGCTGCAGGAACTTACGTTTGTGGGGAGCCATCTGACTCTAGGTTTATTAAGAGTCACTTGCGAATTGCTCGTCTTCCTTCGTCTACTTCCTGAGCAAACTAATGCCTTTAAAAAATTATCCATACACCTTGTACATTTTTTTTTACATTTACACAAAAGAGAAGGTAACTTCACTATTAGTAGGCAAAAACGAGTGCTCTACACTCACTTGCTTTAGCCTTCATATTGTCGCAAATTTGTTTATTAGAAAATACCATTTTATATATAGTTTAGTAGTTTGACGAAACGCAGGACGTTGAAAGGCTAACTCCTCTATTCATTTAAATCTCAAGCTTCTTCAGATCCGTAGATCGAGGCGAAGGGTGTCTCCATTAGAGGAACCGGCGAGGCCACAACACGTTCCACGTACGTCGTTTTACCTTTCCACTTGCGATTGGTGGTAAACGCTACGAGCATTGACGCCTTCAGAGTCAGTAATTTACTCCGCAATTTGCTTATCTCTATTACCAGAGTTGACTGGTCGTAATGTGATTTGGCAAATGGTTAGCCAACGATTCGATCAAAATTTAATGGAACACTCTCAATGTCCCTGTAGCTATCAACTTTCTTTGCGTAGTCAGGACAGCCGAGAGATGTGGACTGGTGTTAGGAGTGATTTTTTGATACGTAGATATACACATAATTTTTCTCCACGGGCAGATGATTACAAACGCTTCTTCAAATACAGCATCTTAGGTCTATGCATCTAAGTGCACGCGATGGTCCCAGCTCAAAGATTAAAAAGTGAGAAAAGGACACGCACTACGATTCGAAATTCAATGATGCTCCGTATATATCATCTATATGCATTTACAAAAATAATAATTACAGGCTTACATCGGCTAAACGTCAACCCGTCCTAGACCTGTGGGGCTATGCTTACCTGCCTGTTTGCTACCCCCCCCCCCCCCCCCCCTAACCTTTGAAGTATTTGAACGTGTGTTTTGTACTTTGCAAACGCTTCGATCTGGGTGATTTCCAATCGTGTTTTGTTGCGTTGAAATATGGAAAAGGAGTATGTATCCAAAAGCCTGCATCATAATCTCTGTAAAAAATCCAATGGAGTTCTGAAAAATGCTTTAATATGTGTACAATTTTTAGGGACTGGTCTGTCGGTTGATGCCAAGCCTACAAATGTTACCAACAATTTCATGACGAACGAAAGTGTCTTAAATCAACAGCGCGTCTAGCTCTAGAAAATATGCAAGATCGAGATAAAAAATACTAGTATTCCATAGTTATCAAAGGGCTTTCATTATGAATAAACGCATAATCGCTCAGCCATTACTAAGCAGTATAACGAAAATGTTTGAAGAAGATTTCGAAGTGCTGTTTATTTAAAAACGAAACCTAAAACTCATCCTAAGTCTGGGTTAACAGGGTATCCAGTATAATACTGCACGGGGTCACACGTCAATACTTATATCGTGTTTTTTTTTTGTAGAAAAACTCGATACCTCTGTTCCTTCACCAGTAACCAGCCCGATGTGACCCTTTTTTCTCCCTGAAGCTCAAGAAAAAAAGCACGAAGGCAGAGCTAAGATTTGCTTTTTCGATTGAGTTCGAACGCTTGTTCTAACAACTGGAAAAGACAGCAGCAGTCATACATTAAATCGGGGCGGGTAACTTTCATTGGCATGACGAGGCCTTGGACAATAGTTTGGGTAATTCAGCTGCATTGACATTTTTGAGCTGGTTCTTTACATAGTGATTTCAATAACATTCTCAGTAATGTATAAACTTCATCCTAGTCTTTGATTTGCTTATGGTAATGCAATTTACGTATGGCCAGACACCGCCTGAGGTGGAAGCTATCTAATAAAAGGCAATGGTTCGATTGGTTCCGTGGAGATTACACCTGGCTAATCCTCCACTTCTACATTATATAGCATTCCACACCAGCCTGGATCTTATTCTAATAGTGATACGAGCTCATGAAGGATAGTCCCAGATGCCATCAGATCAGTTGACCGAGGTCATCGTATCTGGGTTTTCCCGAGCACGTCAGACGAGCTGCATTCATCGCAAGATCGAAGTTCCGTCTGAATCCGGCCGCGCAGGAACGTTTTCCATGCCTGTGAATCTAGCTACTCCTACTTTCGTTAGTTGTATTTCTTTTCAAATTATTTCGTTCCTCCTTTCAAATTATTATTCCTTTGGTAAGCACATAACTTTTTTTTCAGCAATTCATCGATAAGATGTGCCGTGCCGTACAAAGCCTCGTAAGTCCATCTGCCAACGAGGCCTTGACGCTTATGGATATGTACCTACCTCTAGTGCTGTAGAGTATACTAAGCATGTGCCAAACGCCTCATAGTTTTTCCTGTCTGAACAGAGAATACACATTAGCGAAGAGGCTTTTCGTATTATAAATAAACATGCTTGTAAGTGGCCGCGTTTGGTTAAAATTTATCTGAAAAAAAGAAGAGAGCTTATCTCCAGGTCTTTTTAGTGTTTTAGTATGCCCCGTTCTGATTTAGTTGCTCTTCGTTTAATTTAATAAAAAAACGTGCTGTATTTATTATTTACATAAATCCATGCCGCTTGGCGAAGCCTCTGTTCAACTGAAAAACTTGAACCGGCTATCTCCGATGACCTAGTCGTCTCAGTTATCAGAGAACGAATGTTTAAATTCAACGAATATTGGCCGTTTCCAAGACATTCAGTCGCGGCCTCTATAGGCCATCCTATCGACGAGGCAAACAAGGACGATTTTATCTATATGAGTCGATACCTTAAACGTGTTGATGGAACACATTAATCCGATTGGACATGCTAAGTGAAGCATGTTAGCGTATTGAAAAACATTTTTACAGAATTCTGATAAAACCTTTTGTATCAGTTTGACGCGTCAGGAGAATTTTGTGAAATTTATTGCCTTATTGGGTTTGTTTATTTTTTAGCTCCGATAGACGCAAAATAATTGTTCCAAAAAAAAATTATTCTTAATAAGCGCAACCAGTATCGGGAAACGTAGGAACCTTGATATTTGCTCTGTTCTAGGTCTGTCGTGCGAGGATGACTATAAGTGTAGAGTAAGTGCAAATGTTACGCTAATATTACCTTTGCTATCGTAGTTGTTTTCTCTCAATAGGCAGGAATAACTAACACGCGGGTGTAAGTACCAGGGAGGATCCTTTGGCATAAGGCCTCCTCCAGTGTTCGAAGAGCTTTTTTGACAACATTGTAATATAGCGTAACTGAACTCATGCACGGTTAAAGCAATTAGGCTTTCTTAGCAAATAAAATGTCTTCTCCATTGGTAGACTTTGCATATATTAAAGCATAAATAATAATGTTTTTTTCGAAAGATCGACCAACAAAACTATGGCATTCAGCTTGCCCAAGTCCGTTTATTGCTTAATGTTAGCGACCTGATACAGATTTTACGTGGCTAGATATGTAGAAGTGAAAAGAAAACATCGACCTTGTGTTCTTTTTTTGCTTTTCGAAGGCCCAATGTTTTCCGCCGTACTTCTCTCGTTTAGAATAGGAAAACGTCGTAAGTTCTTAGTAAAGTTCCAAAGCTGCACAGGCATAAGCGATGACCGCAGCGCAATTCACACTCCCTGTACCGCGATAATATCCCTCTTGCTAACAGCTAGCTATTTTTTTCTTACCGATAAACCTTTAGCGATATAGCACTTTTTGTCATACACGAAACGAGTTGCCCGACAGTCGCATTTAGCATCACATCGTTTACCAAAACCCTTTCGTGTTCACGGACACGTGTCTGTCTTGGATTTGTTGGTTTTCGCTTGTGACCAGTTTTACTTGCTATTCCGAATTAGCTCGGCACGACGAGACAACGTATAGACCAAACAGCCAATCACCCTGTGCACTGCTCCCGGGCAGTTTCTTTCACTCGTTCTTTCAATGCCCAATTCCGCTGTGCTCTGCCCTTACGTTAAACTGGGTAGACCCGAATTCGAACGCAAACCAAGCGTGTCCTTTTTTGTAACAGAACACACCTACACTGCTTTTTGTTAATTCCCATTCCCACCAAGTTTCAGCCTGCCTCTCATGGTGGGCCGCCTGCTCAGTCTTTATAAACTACAGGCAGAACACTGCACTACGCAAGATATAAATTTTAACCTTTACTAGAATGGGTTTCTTAAAACGATAAGCTCTTCGCTTCTGTTATTTTTTTTCTAGAATGGCGAGTTGTCTTAGGAAACAGACAACCACAAGTTCTCTTCAGGCTGCTTTTCGTGTCCATATTCTTGTTCCCACATGCTACATATACTATACGAATTCTACATACATTTTACATTAAATCGCTTGCGTATCGCGTTGGTGATATAATTTGCATTCAATTAGTAAGGAGTCATAAAAACGCTTATCGGATACTTCATTTTTGAGGTTCCAACCAGCTGATTTTATTTGAAGCCAGTACCGTAGAAGCTGCCGTACCGAAAAAGGGTATATTTCAAGGATTTCTAGATACCATTGGACAAATAAATAGGCTGTTACATTATTATTGACCTAGATTTAAGCGCAGATATGATTGTCTTGGTGCTCGGACCCATCAGAACATTAACTACGTAGATTGCGTTTGTGCCCTGCAAAACGTTATATATGCTCTGAAAAGGGTATGTAGTTACGCACCCGAAAAAAACGAGAAGATATACTTCATCCATTTAAGAGTCTTCATTAGGTTTTGTGAAAGCTTTAATGTCTAATCGGATCTTTTTATCGATACATAGTAGTGTCGCATATTAGCTCATGTAAGTATTGTTATTCTACTGCAGGAATCAACACACGTGTTTTTATATGCTGATAAGTATCTAACATTTAGAGGTTTTTCATTCGAAAATGGTTGGTTATTTTTTTCTTAGGTTTCTCCCCGGATTTTTACATACTTGCCGAAGTATGTTTTTCCCATAGTTCTTTTATCCAGTTTTTCGTTGTTGGTTCCATGAACACACTCCACCTTTCGTTCCCTACATTTTGGCGTCCTACTTTACGGTTACGATGCTCTACATTATTTTTTTTTGCCGCCCTATCGGTATCCAGGCAGTGATCGAGGCCGGATGGTCTTGGCAGCCCACTGTCAGATGACCAAAGTCCTCTCGGAGTCACTAAGCATGCGTCCCGTCTTGCAAGCATCACTTGCCT
>NW_019215417.1:0-13245 GCF_002532875.2 Varroa jacobsoni | reverse complement strand
ATATATAACTAACACAATGTGTCAGAAACATTCTAAACAAAAAATAAACCCAAATACTCAAAAACTACTTAGACCGCATGCTATTTGTAAATAGGTGAGAGTATTTTTCTTAAACCAACAAGCCTTGAACTTGAGTTACCATTTGGATGGGAACAGATTGTCTCAAGAAAAATGTTAGGGTCAATAATTTGCTTAAATTGCTTTATGTTTAACCCACCTACGTGGTTTTTCTTGGTCGATATGCGTGCCTTTGGCATCCATTTAGTCATTTTTGCTTCATCGCTTCATCAATTCATACCCCCAGACATTGCGTACATTTGTGGCAGGTAGACGAAACGAAAAAGCATTCGACGCAGCCGTTGCTGTTTAGGAAATATATTCCAAGCTTTTCCCAGGCTCCGTGTTTTTTACTTTGCCAGCTGTCCTTGTGCTGCGGGCTTGTCCCTTAAGACCAAACGCCAGTATGAGCCGATTGAGACATGCAGTAGTATTTCATAGCTGGCTGGCTTCTCGGTAGAAGTTCGAGAAGCTGCTCGAAGACAAAAAACAGAGCGAGGTAGAGGCAGCATTTGCTTGCGCCGCCAGATCTCCAACCCATTGCGTTCATGCTGCCCCGTCTACAACTCAATGTTGATGCCAGCATCGGTCGAATAGTAGTACCTAGGAAGTGCACCGCTGTGGACCTCTTTATGATGACGCCATAAAGTCGCAAGGTAGCTAGTTACCAGTAGCACGCAGACAGGATGGAGGCTGCCAATGCTGGCCGTGCGTGAGTCAGCGATAAAAAGTTTACCCTGCTAATTACCCTACCTGCCTGTAAAGTAGGACCATAACGACTGGGCCAGGCAAGGATCAAGAGCGATCACGAGAGAGGAGAAAACAGCGATACGCCAGCCGTGGTTGAAGTGAACGCTTTCACGAGTGCATTTCGGGGACGCACGTAACGATGTGGCGAAACAGAGAGTGAGGACAAAACAGAATGGTCGTAAGGGGCTAAGTGGGACCGCCTAGGACCAACTCCAGACTGATCTGTGGCTGCCAAGAAACATCCTGAGAGCAAAAGCCTCGGCTAAAGTGAAAGAAGGACTTTGCAGCTCCTATCAGATGCGAATCTTCTGCTAAAATGCCACTCGCAGCCGGCGACATCGTTGAGCTGGCGTATTTAACTAGTTCAGCTATCACGTGAGCTCTGCGTTACTCAGTCAACGACCCGTTTTGAATTTAGTTTGGAAGCGCACGGCCCGTCAATGATCGTAAGAATGAAATGACTAGAACGTCATATGGCAATACACGTATAGCAAGGCGACGATTAACTAAGATTTCGGATAATGAAGTTCGTTAAAAAAAGAATAACACTAGGAACTGTTTAAGAAGTCGTTAATTGCTGAGGGGCAAGCTGGCAGTTCGCTTGACTTTTATGATTCTTTTTTGTAATAGAGTAGTAGAATTCATGAAGGTGAACACAGATCTAACTAAGAACAATAGCCTCCAACTTTAAAAAGAACGCGTTGCATTAGTACGACTGGTCATTTGTATAGGCACCGAGTACGGCTAACCGAAATTAACGGGTGATGGAATATTAATAAATACTAATGGCGGAAAGTTTGCACCTTTTTTTAGTACGAGCAAAACATGTTTTTAGCGAAGACAGTTATAGCATATTAGTCCACCCATCGTTTCAAGTAAAAAACGATAGATATACTTGCCGTCACAATATATGAAATCAAATTTAGCGTAAGCATCCAAAAGGTATATGTTGAAGTTCCAGTTAGAGATTTACATACCGAATCGATACTCTGCACAACCCCCTTTGACATATCCAGGGTCAATGTTTCAATGGTTTCGTTTTTTTTTTTACTAACAACGATTTTGCATTTGCCCGGTTGGATTAGGACCGAAAAAATAATAGCGGCCCGTTAGCGGATTAGCAAACTAAGACCGATTCATCGAATTTTTTTCGTGTACAGTAATTCACTTCTCGCCGGTAACCCCTGATGCTCGCTTTAAAGAATCTACATCATACTATTTCGATATCTTATAGGTACCATGCAAATTACTTCGTACAATAACTTTATCTAATGGGGGACAGGCTTTAAGTAGCAAACTCTAGTTCGTTAAAGCACACTTACTACGAGATTTCAACGAGGGGGCGGGATTCGAGCGAAGCCCACGTCCCTTCCCTCTATGGCTGACGTGCGTAAATGTATTCATAATGTACACTAACCCACAGAAGTACTAGCAACCATGCACACTCGTTCGGGGGGATCTTCTAGTAAATGAATAGTTAGTCAACATGCTCTGTTCCTTTCGTATCTCGCTTCTCTTCTTTAATAGTAATCGATGTATTCTCGTCCACTCGGTAAAGCGTCCGTGCCTCGATATTTGTATAATCCCTAACATACAACGCGTTTTAAGCCCGCTGGTCCCCAGGTGGTTTCAGATCGGTA
Source organism: Varroa jacobsoni (assembly GCF_002532875.2). Lineage (NCBI taxonomy): Eukaryota > Metazoa > Arthropoda > Arachnida > Mesostigmata > Varroidae > Varroa > Varroa jacobsoni. The sequence continues at coordinate 10,798 of NW_019215417.1, read as the reverse complement.
GTCCTCAAAGCCATCGGCTACATCGTCATGAATATGGATATTCGACTAGCATGAACTGATCCATCCTGGTATGCCGTACGATTCTTCTACCAGCACAGTAGAATATTATAGCTAGCGAGACGACGCTGTTGCGGCATTACCCAACGATTGCCGATCCAATGGACGATATTGCACGACGGATGATGGACATGCGTTTGACAGTATTTTTTCACATGACGCTATCAAGCGACGTGTGATGGGCTTGACTTTGTATTCGTACATCTACAGCGCGCTGCGTTATGCCTACGCGATCTATGACTATATTAACGTTTCTGGTTGATCTACGTGAATGTCTGGTTCCGAAGCATGTACAACTAAGCACAGTTAACAGGGAACATACCTGCATGGATAAATGTATATTTTAGATTAATCTGTGTGTGTGTGTGTGTGTTTAATGCATCATATACGCATGTGAACTAATTATATGGAAGAGCGACGTAAGGCTTATCTATCTATAATGTATTGATATTCGTTTGTACCATGGTGCAAAGGCGTGAAAATTGAAATTGAAAAAAGAATTGAAACCTACATTAATAAACTTGCAACGATCAGCGGAAGTCATTCGTGCGTGCCTCACAGTGCAAAGGTTACATTCATAAACCAAATAAATCTCAACAAAATTCCGACCGAAGCCCGTTTACGTGGTAATTCCTCTTCAAATCAAGCCACGAAGAAATAACTCTTACCTTGGCAGTATGTGTACGTTCGCAGTCCATCTGCTGTTTCTGTCTCATCAATATCAGCTCCTGTCTCATAGAACCGAAAAATATAAATAAGTAACTTATAGGTCGATTACTTGACTGCCCATAGCAACGGCCTCTGCGTCGTCGCTTTTCTATCTCAGTCTGGTTCTCTGCTCTTAGCGTGTTACCACGGCCCATTGGCGACACGAATTGTTTGGGGATGGGAAGGAGAGATGATGCTTACGGACTGGCGATCTTCTGGAGGGTTGCAGATAACCTATACCAGACTCAGCTGAGGCGGCTGAGTGACCAACTAAGTTACTTGTCAACAATAATGGTATGCCTACCAGTGAATAAGTCGCGTGTTTAGGAAATAGTCATTATTGATTATTATACACACATACAGCTGAGGCAGTAAGCAGAAGGGAGAGAATAGGCGAACTTTACTATTAGATCGTACAGGCTATTCCGGAAGAGACTGGGTTAAAATGCAGTGACATTTATCATTCGTATATGCTGTCGTAGTTAAATTCCTCCGTCGGAGCCGCTTAATAAACATATAGGGTACTAAAATACGAAATTCGAACTTAATCGAGAGAAAAATTGAACATATAGGTAAAATTTGATTTTTCGATCAGGACTGAGGTCGTTATAAGGCTTAGCATTTCAATTTGGGTTTATGTGCTGAAAACAATGGCATTCTACGAACAACTCGTGGTATTAGTTAATAATCGCTAAAGTGCGATTGTACGTATTTGTATCGTACGTATATGTTGTATGGACGTAAAAACACGACTCTTCCATGAGATTTTTCATCTCGCGTCAAGGGGCTTTCATGAGAGCAGTCATTTGTACATGTTCCTGCACCTATGGGCCGAAGCTCTGTCTCCTGCAGCCGATATTCAAACGATTTTATTTATTAAGTGTACCCAAATAGCCACTACGATCTGACATTTTTACCACTGCCTTGTTTTGCCTTCGCACGTTTCTGATTGTCCTATGTTCAAGGAAAATATATATCATGCATAGAACCATCCGGGCCAACACGCTGAAAAACTGCATGCCAGCCTAACTAGGTCCTAACGTGCACTAACCAAAGAAATTGCGTTTTGATATTTGCTGTTCATTGACTGTCACCGGTGCTTCCAAAGCGGTGTTTAATGAAATGTTACTGGCACTTTGGGATCTAATTAACGGCGAAAGCCCTTCTCTAAGAATATACGTACATGTAGCTGGAACTCACGTGTCAATGAAATACCTGGTAAATATATTCCCATGATTATAATACAACCAGTTTTTCTATGAGGGAGAGCCAGCATCTGCATATCTAGTACGAAATGTTTTTTCAGTGAACGAAAGAGTATTATTGGAAGTAGATTGTAATTCGGCTTGCTGGATTTTCGATAGCCTCTCAGCTTTAAATAATACCCATATGGTACGACTTCGAACGGATATATACTCGCATTTGTTCGAGGGTTACTTCGTCCTAATCAGATATGCGGGCGTAATTTCAGTGCGACTATATCCATGACCACGTCTTCATCCTGGGTAACCCAGAACGGCTGCAGACTACATACACAGTAATACGATCCGAAACAACACTTTCCGCAGACGTAATGCTGTTGACAAGCAAACTTTGTCGTTCGCTTGTGACAAGATCTGCGCATTTTCTGTGGACAAGCCTTATTAACACAAAACTATATTGACGCGATATACACTTCTGCTGTACAGTCGTTTTTACCAACACTGGTAGACATGAGACCTGTACAATTCAGAAACAGCATTATGATCATAATTTGCTTGATACAGTATCGTACGTACTTACAGAGTGAAGTAGCCGTGTTCCTTCTGTCTTCTCGATCTTTGCGTTTCCGCTAGAACAGGCAGCAAGTCCTTATCGGCCGTCTATGGTATATGTCCACAGATGTCCTGGGTATCGCGCCCGCCAATGCGGTGAGTACGGCGATGAATGTTAATAGAATCTGCTGGCTCGTCGTCAGATACATGTTACAGGCGCAGGTAACCACACCGCAGAGTGCTAAAAACAGAGTACAGTCGTCTTGTCTTCAGCCTTTAATGCGGCTCGAGTCGATCTAATTACGATGACCAAGCAGGGCGGTCAACAATTCCGTAGTTCCGCCAGTTGGTCAATCAGGCCTCTTGTTAGTGAAGCTTCTTCACGCAGAGTCCGCTGATTCTCGGTGATGACTGACACTAACCCTGGCCCCGATTGGTCATTGTGCTTCGCACGGTCCCCGTTATGGAGGCACGGACTTCAACTATGTTTTCTCTAGACAGTTGCGCTTTGTCTCTTTCACTTCCTGTGGACGAGCTAAAAGCTTCAGAGCCTTCAATTTAGGTCAAAACTTAGAAGAAGGGAAGAGGGCCTGCGGAAATGCAGGGAAAATGTCAAAGTTTAATTTCAGCAGTTCTTTTTATCTGCTACAGCACAGCTTTTTGCTACACGCCCGTGGATAGTCAGTGTAGATTTCAGACAAGTCCGAATTGCTGTTCCGACCTTTTTATCGCTGTTTATTACTACTCCTGTGACCCGCTTGCAAAAATCTTTCTTGCAAAGACAGATGAGATGTCGGCCTATTTTGATCAAAAATTTTTTAAATATGAATACAAGAAGGCTGTTGTTATCAGAGAGGGTTCAATTCTAAAATGTTGTATAAATGAAATATTTAATTTAAAATTCTCAAAATGGATAACCAAAAACAGATGAATTTCGTACCAGTAAATCTCAACAAGGAGACTTTAGGCCCTCATAGGCATCCACATTTCCATCTGTATTGGCTTACATATAAGAAAAAATATTGCGAAATAGTGATTCAATAGCCAATTTTCGAAGGATATGTGACCGTAGGTAGCATCAGGCCACGACGGGCAATCATCAAAGCTAACGTCATGCGCAGTTAGGTAAAAAAAAAAAAAATTAATGGTATCTTTTCTAAAGATGGTTATGTCATAATGACCTATCTGTTAGCTTCCTCAGTGGCTCGAGAGCTACAGTTCAGAGGAAATAATAGTCATTAAATAAGTTTTTCGACGCGCCAAACTATGTAAAGTACAAGCTCATAGTATTATGCATTTTTGGCCTAAATTTCTGCGTTAGAGTAACGCTGACGTTGGTTCCTAAATCTAGATATTACAAAACGTTGTGTTACTGCGCGCTTGTGTCCTTAAGTTCGAATCGTAGCCTATAAGTAGTTGGTTAAAAAGCTTATGGATAAGAGTAACTCTCTTTAATCATATTAATCATGTAATACTTGTGATACATTACCATCAATCTTCGTGATGATTAGTGCTAAATGTGTTGCGTCTTTCAAGGCTAACTTAAGACATTTCTATAGGCATTACATGAACAGGACGATAGCAAAATAAAAACTTCTCGACATTGCCGAGATTAAGACCAAATATTGGAAATAACGTTATGCTAAGTTTTATATGTATATTTAAGCATTATTAGAGGAAATCAAGCTCCTTTCACTATAAGCGATATGGCGGCATAGAGTTGAAATAACTGTATAGACGCCACAGATTTTTTCTGTCTTCGGAGGTGCCACAGATTGCTCCACTTTTCCCTGGCCCACTGCAGGTTGCCTGCATGCTTGCCAAGCCAGGTCGTGAGCGTTGGCACTAGCCAAGTAGAATGGGTGCAGCGTATTTTTCAATCAGACAAAGCGGCTTGCGGCTTGAACTAAAAGTAACACTAAGAAGTGCTGCCACCGAAAACCCTCCGGGATCTCTTCGCGGGCTTCTTTACCTCGCTACACATCGTATAGGGAAACAAGACGAAATCTCAAGCTGTGGAGGGGTGGTAAGGAGCACGGGTAAAGAAGGTCAAAGCTTTAAAGTAGACGATGGTCGGTGTAAATGTTTAAACCGCAAAGTTTTGCTACAGCAGAAAAAGAAGACGAAGAAAGGCCGGTGCCGCCAGCAGCAGCAACAGATATAAGGTGCTGCAAATAGGTCCGAAGTAGTGGTTCCGGGCACTACAACGACACGGCTCTACCAGAAGTGTAAGTAAAGGAGTACAGAAAACGAACACGACGACAGATCTACAGGGGTTCCTGGCTGAGCCTCAAGACGAAATGGGGAGTTGACGATGTTGGGCTAACGGGGAAACTATAAGTGGGGCCGAGGTTGTCCATAAATCTGAGTTAACCATCGCGCTTTGCGAGATATCTTTTCCTTGCTAGAAAAACATCAAAAGCTAAGCTCAAAGGGATATCGGAGGCGATCGCCTCACTTCCTCTCAAGCGTTTCATCCCTTCCACCATTCATTCAGTGACCACCATTTTACGTCGCCTGCAGTTGCACGAAAAAGTGTAGCATAACGAGTACAAATGACGCCCGACAAAACCATTTCGTCAGCAAACTTAAGTGCAGGTTGAAGTTAAAAAAAATGTCTACTAGCGTTAACATCCATGGCAAAATATTATCGCAGTGAGATGATATGACAGCGTCTAAAAGACCTTACTATTTTTATTACATAATAGCGGTAAAGCCACTTTTGATACGACCAAAGTAACAGAAATTGAAAAGCGCTGACACATGCACGGACATTTTTTGGACCCGCATTCAGTTCATAGTTTTAGTGTGAAGCACGCTGGTGGTTCCGTAACTTTTCAAGATTCCTTAGAAAAATAGTGCAACATCATCGAACAAGTAACAGAGACTAAAGTTCTGATTGTAAAATGGAGAATGCGCGCAGGCGAATTCTTCATGCACATGCAGTTGCCCTAAACTCAGCCACAGCTGGCTTGGGCGCCCAGGGGAGCTAGAGCACGAGGTGAGCTAAAGAACGTTGGGTAAGTGTTCCGCGTACAGCTTGCGCAAAGTTTGAACTCAGCGATTGCGTGGTACTGTTTTACGAACGTGGACGCTGAGCCTCCCAGACCCATAAGCTTCTAAAGTTGGCGCCACCCTTCGCGCTAATCTCCCCACCTGCAACGCCCAAGCACTCCCTACTTATTCTCGTTCTCAGAACTTCCTCCGAGCTGTGATCGGTACTGACACGAACTCTTCTCGAACACCCTGGGTCGGCTGGCTCACTTCCTACTTTTCCATCTGACGAGACTCCTGGTTCAAGTGATCATCAAACATCTCGATGATCGGAAGCCCTGATAGAGACAGGGGTCAGATCGTGTAGACTGGCGGGCCCAAACATTCAACTTCTGCCGAAACTCTTCAACTGTCTTTCAGCTGTGTACTGCAATTCGTCTCCACAACGTACTATAGCCGACGACACACGTGGTGTTGTGTGCCCTTCTAAATCCTGCAGTCACACGGGCCCCAAGTAAAAACTTCATCCTATACGGCCTTGTCTCTTTAGATGTCTTTCACAATTATGAAATTAATTCACTTATGATAAAGAAACATACTTTGAAAGACACACGTAGATGAAGCGGTAAAGAAACAACCAGCGTGGATTTCGATTAAGGCAATGCCATCGAAAAACCAGTCACAAACTAAATGCTTCTGATGTAAATACATTAGGTAGAGCATGCTAAAGGAGGAGAACTTTTGCTAAAAACTACGTGCGAAAGGCGATCATTTCAGGCCAGTTAACGTATGGCAGGCTTGACAGAACAAATAAACATTTTAAACGCTATATATTTTAAATAAAGTTCATGGTTAGAAAATAGCGTTCAATGCACTGAATGAGTGTTGCATTAAATGAAATAGTACTAATGACCATTAAGAAAATAAAGTGTGGCTTGCTTAGTTTGAGGTAGTCATTTAAAATAAGCTTAACAGAGAAAAACGAGCCCCTTATTGGGTATCCTATATATATATATATATGTAATTCATCCAAATAATTGTACCTTTCTTCTAGTAATTTATATACTTCAGTTTCTTTTCACGTAAATGCCCTATACATACGCTAGATGCCAAAAATCAAGAATTATATATATATACAATATAAAATAATTAAAATTTTGTGATGAGCGAATACACACTTGCCAAAGTTCTGATGCAGGGTAGAGAACATTCTAACTAAATTAGAAAGATATCTCCCCCATGCTAATTCCAATAGATGGTGAATGGTTCTTGTGCAAATACGGAACAAAGGTCTCTAACGATGAGCCTGAAAGCTCTTTCAGGCATTCCCTCTCTCGTCTGCAGCCTTTCAGAAGACCAGTATTCGAAAGCTTAATTTGACACTAGCAAACAACGGTTTGCCAAACTATACTTTTTCGTATCTATTTCGCTGTCAGAATCCACAATCGCGTGGTCGCTAGATTTGTATTGGAAGGTATTATCGTTTGCGACGTTTTCTCTCGGACTCAGGATATGCGCCATCTCCTGTCCCTTTCCCTATTACCGCTATTTTCGGAACCCTCTCCAGCGTACGCTCGAGTTACTGTAAGTACCTTATGCACGTACACGTGCCAAAGATCCTACATGGTTTCTTTGCAACGAAAAAACCTGCGTTATCACAAGGATTAGCTATAAACTCCTCCGTACGTTATATAAATGTAGCTTGCTCATTTTAATTGTATATAAAATATTATTTAGGGCAAAAAAAAGAAACAGCGCAGGAGATATTCTTGTTTTTAATATGTGCTAGCATGTCATTAACTATGCATAACGCAACGTTTTATTAATACTCTACCTCAAAACGTTGTTGTAGATGAATAGGGTGATAATACGTCGTTAATAGAAATGTTGAAACAAAAGCCCTTAAGAAATTCTAAGTTTACCTTAAGCGGCGCCTCCGAATTGGGTTATTGGGTTTCATACACATTCAACAGAACACGTTCGATAAGACGTCCAACATTTGGTTACATATGGAAGTCCTGCTACCTAAGCTAGAAGACTAGGTCATTGTCTGAGCAGGTTTCCTTTTTGTCATTGGTTTTAGTTTGGTTATTTAGGCAATCGAATACCGTTTAAAATACCGTCTTAAATATCAGTATTTGCAACCCTTCTACATACATTTAGTTGAATTACATTACACTAAATTGATTCAAGGCGTCAATATATTGAATGTTCATCGTGCTAACATACGATTGACGCTTCGAACGCTTTGAACTTCCCATGAAATATTCATTATTTGCCCATGACCATAGCTAGCCATATCGTACTACATAAATAAATACATGCAAAGCTAAAGTTATCTATCCAGAGGGTTGTACTTCTCTATTCCATGTGCGGAGTGATGAGTGGATATATGCGAGGTCATAGCAAAAAAAGAATTCGTTCTTGTTTTTTGTCAACACAAAAAGCAATCGGGACCATAATAGAAACTCCACTGTTGATACCGTACGAGTAAAGCAAACTTTCTGCGTCTTCCTTTTGTTCCTGTTCGCACGCCTGGCGGTGGTTTGTGAAGGTTCTTCTGTGTGTGACGGTACAGAAAGTCACTTGGCGTCCGTCCACATGATGCCTGTTACTTGATGAGTGGAACCTCTAGCACAGCACGAAAATCCGCCTGTTAGAGAAAAATGGAAGAGAAAGGACGATACAACTAGCACAAAGACGATTCAGGATTTCGTACAGGAACCCAAGTGGTGGTTGTGGTGTGGCGGCAGTGACGTCGGAGCTGGGTTTGTGTGCGTCTACGTTTGCTCGCCATGTTACGCCAGCGCACTGACGAGCTTCCCTACACAGAAATGCGAAAGCGCGAACTTCATGGTGATTCAGGTTGGAATTCCCTAGAGCTGCGGCAAGAGTTCTCCGTCCCCTGCTGCTTTCTTCATCTTGGTTGCCCTCTTTCTGTGTTTCTTCGTGTCCGTTCTGAAAAGAGAAGTATACAGGATTCCGTAGCCTCTAGCCGTTGTTCGTTACACTGCGAGCTGTCTGGCGCGCTCGCTGTGGACGCACTGCTCCAGGCTAGTGAAGGCTATCACACTGATACCTTTTTGTCTCTCGTTGCTTGCTGGCTGTCTGTGAGCTTCAAGAGAACGGGTTCCTCTCTTTTTGGCTTGTATTCTTTAAACACCGGCAGTCTTTGGAACCCGGGTCCTCTCATTCTCTGAAAACTCCTGATCCACGTTTACCCACGGGGCATGAAGCGATATTCCCCAAGGGATCTTACGTCTTTGGAAACGTACTAGTTCAGAACCGACCACAACGACGACAACCGAGATGGCAATCTCCCGCGCATCCCTTGTGTCTCACAGTGTCTTAAGCTGGAGGGTTGCGTCGCTTAGTTTGCACTGTAGGCAACTATAGAATCGTACTTGCTCTGTCTCGTTCTTTGCCTAGTCTTATGTCAATCGCTCCGCAGCTGCCGCTCGATGTCGCACTACCCTAAATGGCCGTCTCTCCCGTTCGCGCACGGGACCTTCAGCGCCATTTCGTTGGCTTGTACAGCTACGACACAAGCGGTGGGCAACAACCACTTACTTGCATCGCATGCACCCACGAACGTCGCAGTTGTCGTTGATCTACACAACTGGCTCACAACGGGCAGCCGCGTTCCGTCACTCACCACGATGCAACGCTTGCTCTTCTTGTACCTTTACTTTTCTCTTCTATTCGTTTGTTCCACTCGCGCCACTTCAGGTTACCCGCATAGCCTGAGCCCAGCATTCAAGACAAGCTCTTCCGGTATACCCTCCCAAATCCCCTTTTTTACCCCATTCTGGGGTGTCCTTGCACCCTGTTTGCTTTTCACCCGCTTAATGTTTGTCGCTGTCTCTACTGAAGTGGATGGTCGCTGTTTCATCTCAACTTGTGGGAGTTGTTGCCTAGGCCGAAGTGCGCACTGGTACGTTTCTTCCTCCCTTTCCCCCTATCTTAGTTCATCCTCTCAACCAAACAGTTCCTGTAATCTATAGTGCGTATGCCATCAAATAAATAGCCACTGCTAGTCTTTCGCTACACATTCAATAGAGCACCCAGCTTTTCTTTTTGGACAGATAGCAGCATTAGCTTTATCGCGATGAGTGGGCTGTGAGCTGTTACTCGTGTCTTTAAGTGTTTCATGGGGGCTGTTTGCCGCGTCCCGGCGCAAGATTTCAACCAGCATGACCCAAACCTCCCGCCGAACTGGGTAAGCACATTCTAACTTCGCTTCTCATTGTTCTTCTGGCTGTATTGAATGAATAAACGAGAACAATATAGACGTCAGAAAGCACGAAAGGTGTAAAATCACTTGTGTGAAGACTGAGTGGCCAGGCTCACAAACTGACAGAAGGACACACGCACGCCGAGAGGGAAAGATAAACTCAGATTTTACAAAGCTACATCCGCTGACGATATCAGTGCTGCGCGGTTACTTCGGTGCCGACAGTGCACTAATGAATTCATACAAGTTAGCTCGTGCGTACAACATCGAGCGGAGGTGAGACAGAGAGGCTTAAGAGGAATCCCCCAGTTGCCTGTTAGTCTCGGGTTTTGTATGCGCCTGGATCCATTGTACAACCAGGCGGAAACGCCATCCTCCTGTTGTTGAATCAAGCGCCTACCATTGTCTCTCAAGCTATAACTGTTGGTACATAACAAAATAGCTAATATAGAATAGAACACTTACATACTTTAATCACATCCACAAAATAGCTCCCTGTTACTTTTTATTTCTATCTGTCTATCTACTTACTGTTACTTTAATCGTATCAGATGAAACACAGGTTTTGGAAGCAGAAATATTTTATATATAGACGAAATGTGTGATGATGAGCACGACAAACACTTGCGATTTAAAATTATGAACTTAACGTGTGACAACACCTTGGTCGCCTTGATGGCAGCATATAACATCAGCTTATTATATAATTACATAGTCTGCTACATATGCGTTACATGTATAATGCAACAGATCGTGTTCAAGCTTATCTCGATTAAATTGAGGTTATAGGCACTTGTATTGCGCTGTAATCAGGCGGCTTGCGGACATTAGCCCCCTATGAAGTGAAACCGTTCTGTCTGGAACTGGATGGAAATATATAAGTGGTGTGTTAGTAACCTATTCTCATAGAGCCTTGCACGCGCTATGCGGGAGATCATGAAACAAAATAAAAATAAATTAAAAAGATGTAACGCAAGTAGAAATAGCATGCTTATTTTATGCACACGTGCACCATTGTAACACAGTCTTTGAATAAAGCATTTCGAAATAT
>NW_019215416.1:0-13252 GCF_002532875.2 Varroa jacobsoni | reverse complement strand
AAGGCTGCTATATGATATCTGTATGTTTTTCTTTCTATTTCGTATTGTAACCATTTTAAAGATAGCAATATCCTTATGGTGCAATAATTTGGATCTATACTAAACTTATTCGAACTTAAGTTTTAATCGATATGTAAGTAAAAGCGCACAAGGCCCTCTTCAGGTCCGCGTCATTTTCCGAAGCTTTCTCATAGCTTCAACAGATTGGCAAATCAACAACCTCCTTGTACTATTCGGCGAAAGTTCTGCCTCAGACATGTATACTCGTCTATAAAACGACATTTAGATCATATTTGAATTTATCAACCATATTCGGCTTTTATTGTTTTGGATTTTATTAGCCAATCGTTACTTTTTATTCCCGGGTCGCTAGAAAAACATAAAGAGAGATGTTAGTCTTTTCAGCTTTTGCATCATAGGCGCAAAAGAAGAGCCTTGACCGTCTCTTTTTGATATCAGGTTCCGTATATGCGGCACTTTAGCATTGCTAGTAACCCTAAGCGATTTCGTAGAGCTTCCTAGAAAATGTAGCGTACTTGATGATCACTTGACGTACTTGATTGACTCGAATCCCTGTTGGCTATTTGACCAAAGTCCCTCTGCTAAACATGTATATAAAACAATCAATTTCTATATCACACCTCGTGCGATAGACTTTTCTGTGCCTGATTGTGTATGTGCGTGCATACATATTGAAAGATCTTTATCTGAGCCGATACTTTTTCTAAATCATTGCTTCGGATTGCATCAGATTTGGGCCGAATAGAGCATTCATATCAGAAATCGTACGACACTGTAGCACTGGCCAGAGGGAATACAACAGATCGATAAAAACTGAGTCGATATGAATCTTACAATTACCATAGAAAATAGTTGCCGGCCTAAATTCTCTTTGCCATTTTCTTTTCAAGCAACTAAAGAGGAAACACTATCCCATACAGTTTGCATTTATTCAGAGCTATCTTCCTTCGTCGCTTTTATCGGAACATTCTAGTGAAAAATTGGACATGTAGAAAAAGTGATTAAATAAGAGCTCCGAAATTATCTCAATGGGGCAAGCACTCTTAAAGGATCGATAAAATAAGTACACGACGGTCAATTGGTGGAGTTTGGTCGCTCCGTTTAAACGGCTATATTTTATGATATGTAATCGATCTTAAGTACGAAGTTGTTCAAAGCACCTCATCGAGGCGACGGTACGGAAAGCGTTCTTGGCTGCCTCATCGATCGGCAACCTTTAAGACGTCCCGTTAGAGATGGCACTGAACCGTCTTCGCATGGGGTTCGTAACAACGTTATTTCATAGCGTTTGTTTTGCTAAAGAAAACGACCTGTCACAACCTTGACTTTCCCAAAGAAAGAATCAAACTAGCGTTCCTCAGGAAGGCCGGTCGACCTCATCCATCCTCGAAACTGCCTGCCCTGTCTGAGACATCCCAACATCACCCGTTCATTAGTTAGAAAGTGATCCACATTAACTCCGAGCTCCCTAACATGAAAACAGTGAATAGCAGTTACGTATGGAAAAATGGTTTTATAACAATCCGTAGTATAAACACTAAGTATGTAGTCCGTAACGTTCTCCGACTGTTTACTTTGCACACCCCTCGGTTACCGCCATCCGAATGACGCCTGTTTTTGTAACTATTTTTGACTACCGTACCCACTAGGACAATATTATTCAGAAACCAATGCCACACAGTAATGGCACTGACAAACTTAATAACGTCCACTCCTTAATGAGCCTTATAGGCGGTCGCGTCATATACATTGACAATCTGATGCGTACACCTAATTGGTATCTACCTCATTTCGGAGTGAAAATAAATTGGCTGCCATTTTTTTGCCAAATATAAACATACTAATCATTAAATATATATATATATATATACTTTCCGTGTTCTGTTGTAAGAGATTGACAGTATATTCTAATTGTTGAGTCTGTCTGTATACTGAATACCGTACTAGCCTTTGTAAGCCATTGATGCATTCGTAAACACGTTCAAAGACACCCGCGTATACTAAGAAGTAGCAAAGCGTTAATTTTTTGGTAATAACAAATCATTATCTTGACTTTAATCTATATTTATATTCGATGTGTGTATATGATGGACAACAATATTGCGGGCTTGTATGAATAGAAGAAAGTTAGTAGTCTTCTTGAGTATCATCGTAATTAACACCATCAATATTTGTTTGTCCAATGAATATTAACCGGCCACGAATTCAAACTACTATTATTAGAGAACTAAGTATAAGAGACAAGAGGAGTCGAGTAAAATAAATACAAACTAACAGAAGCCCCAAGCGCTTTTTTTTTTGTTAATGATTCTTTGTTTTTGAAGCGTGAGTTAACGCACTTCAACTATAACATGTGTTCCTTCAAAGTTCAGATCGGTTATGTAATGCAACTGGCAACAAACTAGCTGAGTTTTTCAGATCACTAGGACTGCTATGGTTAGGTAATGGCGTAGTGTAGGAAACCAATGCGGATCTCTCGAAAGATACGTCGCTACGTGATAACCGTGAGCATAACTGGACCAAATTTTAACGTTCGCACGAATGCTACCATCGCACCCCAGAAAAAATCCCAGAAAAATTCAGCATAACCCGTCTGAGGTAATGTCTGGCCGCATAAACCTTCGATAATAAAAAAAGAAACACTGTTCTGGTTGGTTGATGTATTTATCGACGCGATGGTCGAATTCAGTTAAACCGTACTATTAATATATTCACCATCGACGATCATGATTCGGGGCTCCACTGACTGGCGTAGCTATGTGCATACATATATAGCACAAACACCTGGAACGATACACGTAGATGATATACATACACCCAGAATATGTTCTCAATTTAACACCTCGTCTAGCAATCATACGGTAAATATGCCAATTACCAGCAATAGATGCCTGAACAACCAAAATAATACAAAATACAATTAGTTATTATTAAAGAATACATATGAGAGATTGAAGGGTAGAGAAGCATTGGCCATCTTAGACTAGAATGGGCTGCGAAGCAGAGGGTGCGTTAATCAAAATAATGGGCCAGTATAAATAGGTCAATGGAAACGATTTACAGAACGCACACAAATCAGATAATTATGCTGAAATCTGGAAACTTTATTCAACAAACAGTTTTACAATTATATGTATGTAGTAAAGAAGCAGGTTTACATTAGATGAAACATCTGTCTCAGCTGTAAACCTATTTTTTAACATTTTGCGTACGTCTAAGTGTAGGCCTATTTTTATTATTTCAACCCAGAATACACGACAACAAAGGTCCGCAGTATAAATTAAGCCCAATTGTAAAATTATCTGTGTTCCTCCATTCGATGAACGCTTCGGTTCCCTAAAACAGCTTCCCGCGGACTACGTTGTTAAATACACATCGCGAAATGATCATCAGATGGCGTTTTCTATTGAGAAATATCTTTTTTAGGCGGCTCAAGTTAGTCTTTTTCTTATAGCGTAATATTTCGATGTCTAACTCCTATAGCTAGCGACATCTTATATAAATAACAATGTTATACCGTTAACCGTGCGCCACTTCTGTTCACTTTTCCAGTTTGAATAACTGAGCTCACTTTATGTTTGCGGTCCGATTTAATGAAATGCATACTGAAATGATGCTATGGGTTAGAATTTTATGGCTACACTAGAGCGGTAACACGAAACATGAAAGAAATATATCTTTAAGAGTCGAGGGAAAAAAAAAAAAACAGTTCACTAATGTATAAATTGCTGGAGTGACTACTAACCTAGATGTTTGTATTTGTCTTGGCACCTATCAGCATCGGTCAGCTATAGCTTAGATGGTATTCAGCCATCCATAAGTAGAAGTAATAACAGACTGAATTATACGGCTTGCACATCAGCACAGCCTACCTTCAACCCATCCTAATTGTAATGTGCATGTCTACATCTTCCGCTTCTTTCTAGCTTAGGTATTCTAAAATAACTGCCTCCGAAAGTGTCGCTACGATGCGCTAAATTACAATCTGCAATTCCAAGATGCCTTTATCGTCTGGCCTCGGCCATCGACAGCTGCACATTCTAACTCGTATCGCCGAGGCCTCTAAATACGACTTCACAGCTCTCGTCTACCGCGTATCGATGCTAAAATCAGATGACTAATGATAAGCGTAATCTCCCTGTTACAACAATAACAATAATAGCAACAGCTAAAACATGACACAATAAAGGCATATTTGCCGTATGAATTGCCTATTTTATGACAAATTGCCGATCGCGATTTTTTTTCCAAAGTATTTTAATAATTTTTATGTTGAATTTTCATATTACGGCACAACCGATAAGTCTGATCACTACTGACAAGTTGCGCTTCACAATAATTTTTCATTTCTAGAACAGAAAAGGAGTCGAACCAAGACGAGCACAAGGTTGCGGTAACGCTCGATTACTTTATGGCTAAGTAGGATAATCGATATATGATGCCGATCATTTACTAAGTCGTGTTTGCGCATAAAGGGGCAGGTAAGATTCATCGGCTTTATTCAGCTTACGTCTTGATTTACACATTGTTGAATCAGTGATGTGACCCAATATGTATCTGACACTTCGGTAATGATCGGTAGCCATACACGTGCTTCTTTTTGCTTTTTTTTTTTTATTAAATAGTTACTCCTATAACATCCCATTAGTTAGTTGGCCTGTCTATGCAATGTTCATCTTGAATCGCTTTAACAGCTGTGAGGATTCGCCGGCTACGTTGAATCAGAGGGTTCAACTGAGGGAAATAGCGTCTGCTCATTGGTGCGATTTATCCAAAATAACCATAAATGAAATTAAAAGCTGTATGCGTGCGGTCGTTCGTCTGCTGTTAACATAATAAACATTCTCCACTGCTTAGACAGTAAGAGAATGTTATTGCT
Source organism: Varroa jacobsoni (assembly GCF_002532875.2). NCBI lineage: Eukaryota > Metazoa > Arthropoda > Arachnida > Mesostigmata > Varroidae > Varroa > Varroa jacobsoni. The sequence goes on along the minus strand of NW_019215416.1, from coordinate 8,352 downwards.
ACATTAGCAGACGAACATCGGGTAAATTTGCCATGAGAGAGAACACTTAGAATAATCTCTTATATTATCATATAGGTATGATATTATAGGTGGCTTTTTTGCTTAATTTAATCATTTCAAGATTACTGACAACTACCTCCGTCGCTGTTCTACATCGAGGATGGAGAATGCAAATAAGCTCATGCACAAACGCCAGCATCTTTCTTATTAACGCGGACAGACCTACTACAAACAGACCGTATCGTCAAGAAAAATAATTCAACGGACTGTTGTGATCAAAGCACGCTGTAACAAGACAACTGAAATGTGCCACGTGAAATTACGGTATTGATAGGATTATATTAGACAGAGTTTAGGATAGGCTGTTATGTTTATAAGGCACAAGTGACTTTTTATACCAAAACAAGTCTCTTCTTCAAGGAAAAACAGATTTCGAAGTTGTATGTACATATATAATACTTTTACAGCACAAGATAGAACGATCTGGTATTGTTATTGGCAAAAATAGAAATTCGAAAGGAGGGAGGGTAATACATTGGAATTTGTATATAGGCGATTAGCGTACGGGATGTACATGTATGTAGCGACATTCTAAGAACACTTCTCTGACGAACCACGTTTTCGTCTCGTAAGTGCACGATGAAGTTGGCCATTGCAACCGCATACATCGTGCTCAAGTACCCTGGGCCAATCGCCGGTCAGCGGTATGCTCTTATGGGTCACCCGTATCACGTAATATCTGGGATGTCGAAAGTCGATTCGACCCGAACTAACATATTGAGCTGATGACAGTGGATTCACACTGACTTGACTAACAGCGAACCCGGAATAGAATCCAAGAACCCAGTCGATGCCCAGCAGGTGCGCTTTTCAGAATGCGGACGCCCCTCGTTGCAAAACATAAACCGCAATTGCAAAAGATTAATTCTGTTCTCTGTACATTCTTCTCGCCTAGACCACCTATATCAATTGGAACTATTACACTCTGCTTTTCTTAGGGATGTCCATACGGTCACTCAGTCAGTGTGAGGACAAACGTCCTAATTAATACAGATCAAATGAACTGAGCAAACTGTCGTTGCTAATCACTCGTATAGAGAGTCCATTAGAAAATCGGTATTGTAGAAATTTTGTGGATATCTGGTGACGACATGCTTCAATGATGAATAACAAGTAAGATCGACTGATTGATACTATTTCAAAATCGACGCTTAAATGAGTGTCTCCAGAGTAACGTCCCATAACACGGCAAAAATAACAGAACAATGGAAAAACTTGATGGAATAGTGCTGCGTACAATAAAATTTATTTTCATTTGAAGGCCTTAGAACTCTAGTCCCTTCAATGGGAAGAGCACATTGCTTTCGTGTTATGTTCACTATTCGGCCTGACATGATTACAGCCAGCTAGCTTTATTAGCAACCTACAACTATAATAAAGTTTCCATTTGTAAGTTTGTATCGATTAGGAGGATCTAAAGCACATGACAACGGTGAACAGTTTGCACGTAAGGTGATTCTTAATACAACTTCCGTTCACGTTTGGTCTGATTGCATCGACGACTCCACGGTAAATACGGCATTTTTTTGAAGAAAATAACTATTTATTGCTCATCATGATATGATAAACGTAGAAGAACGTCGTCCCAATATTAGAACTGCGCGGTCGCGCTAATCAGAGTCGTCTCCCTTCTGCTACATTTAACAGTTGACACTAATTGTTATGATTATAATCGAGCATGATTTTTCACGAGCATACTTTTACGTTTTCGCTTTCATCAATAAACCCTTAAATATAGACAGCCATCTGGAACATGTCGTCGTTTCAAGTCCCACCAAAAACGCGTACTCTATGTGAAGGAACAATGAAAAGATCTATTATCATTGTTATAGGTTATCTGAAAATAGTTTCGATACTCAAAATTATATAAAGGTTTTCTATAAAGGTGGGAAAGGCAGAAGGACAAAAGCGTCTGAACGGAAAGGATAGGTTAGTTTCATCAATGCTATTTCACATTGACGGGGAACAATTTTCGGCAGTCTTGAGTTTGTTCAGCTTCTTCGACATGTCTCTTTGATCTTTTCCCTGTTTGTCACCAGTTGTGCATACGCTTGCATCTCGCTTTTCTCTGAGATCTGTCGATTTTACTTGCCGTCGATCACAATTGCGCACCGGCCTGCTGTTATCAGAAGTCTACGATATCGATGATATTCACTCAGAAACCGATGCACAGTAAGGATCAGTTGGTGTTGATTTAAAGAGGTACTTCCATTTATGTCGGATTCGGGAATTAAAGCAAGGACACCTCGTCCCGCACGGTACAAGAGGAGCGCTAAGGAATAAAAAGTAATGTAATTTGTACCCTGATTAGCCTTACTGCAACCCTCTCCGCACCGTTTATTGATGATGATTATGATTGTGGGAGTGGTAAAAGAGCGTGACACAATATATGTTGTTCATATTGCCGTTTACAAATTTGACCCGGTCATTGACAAGTAACATAAGTGAGTCGTATGCCGGCAAGAACGGAAATGTTTTTTATTATTTGAGCGATGTTAAATTATATCATAGCGCATAACTACCATGGTGTATGATTCTACAGTACATAAGAACAGAATAGAGTCTGACAAGAAAATCGATCTCCGAGTAATAATTGTAATTACTTGCAACATTAATTTTACTTCGAATGCTATCTAATACTGCTATGCTTCCTGTCGTTTACTTTGGACGCCGCTAAACATTGCTTTTGAAGCTAAAAGATCACTTAGTTGATGCGGACTGTTAGAAAAACCTCAAAGCTGCCCTCGAAACTTTTGCCCGGGTTATTTGAATAACACTTACTCGAGCCTAGCACATCACCTGAGAAGGTACTTCGTTGCTTTAGACTGTAGGGTGTAATAGGTTGTGAGACATATTCACAGCATCCTATCACTAACTACCGCAAAAATAAGGATGTTTTTATTATCAGTGAAAAAGCTCACGAGAATAGGTTATCGTAACGAATCGTGTAACCCCGCATTCAGACGACTTGAACTCATTAACAGTCACTATAACCTCTAGTCCAATTCAAATATACCATTGTTTTTTGTTAAGCGGAAGTTCACGGTGGAAAGGGTGCAGTGTGTGACATAAGACTGTACTAAATAAAGCAATGTGTATGGCCAGTTAAGGGGAACGCTACGTTTGTACATCGATTCGGATGTGCATTTCCGTACATGAACGTCCTTACATTAGAACTGTTGTAAGTAAAACTAGCCCGTGTTCAAAGCAATGACCTGTATAGGCTTTGGTGATTTTAAAGTCGCATGATTTCGAGTATCAGTTTTAACACATGGCTTGCTACAGGTTCGATACAGGGTTCCGTTAAGGGCAAAGCATTGTATGACAGATGGCGCGTAAAGCTTGCCAAACGCTTTGACTATCTCGACTAATACTCAATGCATAGGCGAATAGACAGGTGTGCATTGGTGCGCAGTTGATTAAAACAAACTAGTTTCTATAAAAGGCTTGGTTTTATTTTTGGCCCTGATGTATTTTGATCTGAGTGAATGTATTACCCCACAACTGTTACTATACCGCACTATAACCTATTGTGAAATTGTACGCAGTCGCGAAGGAAAGGGTAAGTTCAACGATGTCACACATTTATTGACACACACTTCTTTCCATGTGCAGGCTCACATTAGGGGGATTTCGGCCCCGCGTAGTTCGCCTCGAAGGTATTATCTTAAGCATACTGTCACGCCTTGACCATGTACACAAGAAGTATAGTCATGTCTCTTGATGCAGTCGTACCTCATCCACCACTCGTGGATGACTGACTGACTGACTGACTGACTGACTGATCGACCGACTGGCGAATCTGTCCCCTGCTACCACACAGCTGGCCCACAACAAGTTTTCTTCCACCGCTAAATTTGGCGGTGCGCATATCTATACGGTCATCTAAAACAGCAAGCTAAAACATGACGTCGTGCCCAGCACGTCAAAAATTAAGTGACGACAAAAAACTATTTCCAAGTAACTCGCTTAACTGGATTAGCACAACGCCAGATCGCTATGAGAAAATCGCTGCTCAGTCAAATCGTCAGCTGTCACATTTGCATCGTCAAGCGTCCAGTTTCAGATTGAGGATGTTCATCATTTTACATAGCAGTTGGCTGATTCAGCGTGGGCGACACATAGCATCGTAACAGCCTTTTGTCATATTGCACCTGGTCACCACGTACGTACATACATCAAGCGTAAATATACACTGGCACAGGATGGGGTGTAAGTGACAATTGACGGTTCCATAAAATGATTTAACTTTATTAGCAACAAGTAGAGGGAAGGAGCTCGTGATTCTAGAAGCATATTCATTAGCAGCACGTTGACATTTTACGTATGCCGTGATCATCACGACGGAGACGTGCTGGTCTCTGTCTGAAATTTGTGGGCAGAAGTACATACATGGCGTTCTCATTGTCCTACGAACACATCAGTGAAACGGAATAGATTTCACCGAGTGACACGTGTAGGAACAAGAGATAACGGAGTCATAGTAGGTAGTTGATATAGCTATTGTTGTCGACGACGAGCATTGTACGTTTTTTTTGCTAGATAAATCTACTAAAACACACCAGATTTCACTTTCAAATAGGTTATCGGATTAAAAAAATGTGCAAATCGCAAAAAGAACAAGAAAAATACTTCTTAATACAAATCTCATTTATTGGCTAGCATTTTCAAAATCATCGTTCACGAACTAAAACGTTCGCAGTATGGGCTGATGAACGAGGTGTCGCCTCTCCTATCCTTTTCATGATTGTTCAAATATCGATTTAAAAATTCTGTTTTTGTTACGGACTTCTTCTTTTTCTGATAAAACCCTTCACCACCTGATAGCCGCACGCAGCTAGACGCTGACAAAAACCGTGTCTGCTTATATCCGATTACTAAGTGAAGAAAAAACCTGCGTCATTTTGTGGCCCGTAATTTGAAAATTTCAATTATGTAGATAAAAGTAGTAATGAGAAAGTAATCTCTTAGCTAACTCGGGAGTGAAATGCAGCTGCTCTTTGAACTCCATTTCTTCTTTAAACACCGCAGTGTCTTAAGCGTGATTCGAAATAACGAAATACATTCAACATCGTTGTAAAATTACTATGGTCTTCAGTACTGTGCCTCACGGGATGGGCCCACATCATGGATCAGGAACCCCCTCTACCATAGAAAATGAATTAGGAATTCACTCATGCTCCCTCAACGAAAGACAAACTTTTCCGTGACACTTTCATTTGCTGTGCCTTGTGAATTGGCTACCTGCTGGAATCCATTACTAAGTAGTGGACATTCCCACAATCCGCCTGCACGCAGATGTTACGATGATATTATTTAATTCTCCGGGGTAAAACTATTGCAAGCGTAATTTGGCGAAACGTCGCTTCAGTATATAACATAAAAGTGTTAGTATCCCTACATGTACAAGAATTGTTTTATATAAAAGCAAACATGATAAAATTTAGAATGGCTATCATCTATCAACGTTGAACTTCTTGGTGAAACTCTTATCCCGAAGGTGTGCAATAATGCCGACGAATAGTCATCGAACTACATTAGCGCAGAAACATATCTACCTTGACCTTTTGGGTGCCACTACATTTAGTAGTTGCCGGACGTTAGGCACAATTATGTCGGCGGCAATATGGCGAGGCCCCGTATCGTTTGATTCAATTAATTATTTTCTGCCTGTGTATATTTTTCCATTATAAGTTTGGAAATTTCATTATATATCTGGAAAGCAACAGTCTGAGCGTGACACAACAACGGGTATCTGTATAGTAAACAATTCCGATGATTTTCTAAAAAATCAACGTCGCTAATCGTGACCGACTTGTGGCGTACAACCGATGTCCGTTCAATGAGCAATAACAACAACAAATATAGCTGCTTCAGCGACGACTTTGACTAGCGTTGTTAACAATAACAGGAGCAAACACAGCTACCGGCTCCATGTTGCCGGCCATCAGGAACGTGACTTTGATACCGAGCGAAGAAGGGAAGCAAAGCAAGACGACAGGACGCCCGCTGGCGTATCGATCCCGTTAGCCTATCTTAATACGAGTAGTGGTTATTCTACTATCTTTTCATCGTAAAATAATGCAATGTGCTGTATCTCTGTATGAGACATTTGTTAATCGAAACGCGCTTTTAGTAAAGGTACAATTCAGCAGATGTACACAGACGCTGTACTTGTAGTTGTTGCTGAAGCCCTGCCTGAACACCACACGATGCTTTCTTATGCCTCGTTGTCGGCCGTTTGCATGGATATGGCTAATGCGTGAACGCGCACGTGGAGAACATTAAACCAGCGTAGCGCTGTTGTACAAAGAAAAGTCATTTTATTACTTGATTGTGCTTTCGGTGGATCCGACAACGGGAGTCGGCTCATGCCTTTTCGTTAGCGCTCTGGCTACTTGTCACCGCTGACCTGACGGGCACAATGCACGCAGAGGTTGAATTACCTTTATTCTTATCCGTATCGTTAATACGATGCTGACAGACACAGTACCGCTCGAACTGACAACAGCACAACGTTGTAATACATCGATGTGGCCATCCACCGATGCCTACCGTCGCTCTAGATCTGCAGCGAAAGTTCTAAGTGATTCGGCCTTATAAAACAGGATCGCTATAAAGTGCCCGCGACTTACGGACGCTCATGCGCTTGATCTGCCTTGAAAGACCCACCAGGTGAGTGGCTTAGAACAGCTTTCATATCGGCTTTAAGTTCTTAAAGTTCGTCACTACTCTGGCTGGGCTGGCCGTTGCTTCTGCACACCGTTTTGCTCCCCAGCCTAGAGCTATGAACCCCGACTCCATATCAGTACAGCTATGTCAAAGGTATTGTTCTGGCCGTATGACAGGAGCTGCACCCTGACGCTGGCTTATCGCCGTCCCATCAAAGGGCTGTGAGCTGTTGGACCAACGAGAACAGACTGCACGCCAATGTCATCACTAATAAACTCAGAAATAGTCGTTCCACTCGCAAAAAAAGACTCATCAAAACGTGTTGTTATTAAATTGTCTGCTCATGCTCTGTGCTCTCTCATCATCGAGGGAACTAACCGTTCTTCCGTTACCTTCTTTCAATCATTCTGACCAGCGCCATCCCTATACCACTTTTACGTGTCCTTTACTTACCAGTCACCAGCTTTTTGTTTCTTCAAAGAGCTCTTTTTTGTTCATTCGCAAATAAAAATACGTTAAGTTTAGATTATTAGAAATACATTAAACTGCTATGGTTGATAATAAGGTATATATTTTCCCTGTTTTTTTTCGGTATTTTTTTAAAAGAAAACTATATATTACAAACATCCGTCGGGTCAGTGACTAACCATTTTGGACCATGATGATCAAAACAGTACTACAATTTCGAAGTTGCAAATCATTTTCTAATTAGGATCAAGCGATACCTTTCAAAGGGAACTTTTAAAAATTCATTCTGTTACGTTAAGACACTAAACAAAGATTACACTGTTTGCTGTATTAATTTTAGGTATACTAGAACACTTACTGCGTGCCTTTGAAAAGAGATAACGCGTTTTAGAAAAATATGACAACTTCATAATCCAATTACATGTTATGGCCCATAGCTAAGTTAACCAGGGTGAGTCGCGTGAAGCCTTATCTGTAAATTTGTTCATATCTATTTTTTCGAATGTGTCATCTGTTGTCGCTAGGACCGATGGTCGGTAATATAGCTATTACCTATTTAAATTTGTAGCTCGACTGAGGTATAGCAAGTTTAGCTTTGCAGAAAAACACGTGACATCACTCAATGAGAAGGGCTGGTGCGCCATTATCGAAGACTGTTGTTGTAGAAATAGCTTAACATCTCGATCATCATATTACCTTATACTCATTTATATAATAATTGACGCATATTTAGCTATTATTACCATTACTATACATTCCAATCGAAAATACTTGCGGCTTCGTGTACAAACAGGGGAACGCAAAAATCTATTATATAATTTTTCATCATCAGAATATAGGTTAGCACAGACCGACAATAGCTACAGTAGCGCTGTATTTTTATTTGTTTGTTTCTAATATTCAGTTAATTCTAATACAAAGTGTAACGGTACTAATTTCGAAATGTATGAAATTATCTTAAGCCGCAAACAAAACATTGACCCAATGAAACGCATTTAAGCGCTAAATTTGATGCGTTTCTGGTTTTCAAAGGTCCATGCTTGTTTCCATTATGTCTGGTCTAGTTGACTCGTCCCGAACACATATATCGTTGTCCTGGTAAGACCTACCGCGCATCAACATTTCGTCTTAACTGTCTATAGAGAATTGTTG
>NW_019215415.1:0-13286 GCF_002532875.2 Varroa jacobsoni | reverse complement strand
TATATATAGAGGAATACAATGGATCTTACAAATTTTTCAGGTAAAGTGAACTTTTTATCGTCTCATCTTAGTAGCTAACATATTCAAGCTTACTTTAAGATGCTGTAACTTCGAACGTGTATAATCTTATAATGATACGTGTCTCTACTGCAGGTAGAGCAGAGTATAAAGATATGTTTATGCTTTGTAAATATACTGTATAACTGAATTTGAACATTGATAACTGAATTCTAATAACGACGGTATCCGAAACAGTTACTTTGCGGTGCGGTGATCTTGTCTGCTCAGACAAAGTCCTTAGACGCCTACTATATGGTTTAAACCGTTGTATAACCCCTTGCAATGGATTAATATTTACTGATGTGCGCCTATCGTCATCCAGTTGGGCCTTCTAGTCGTGCCTGCTATTACTTTTCTACATATGTTGTTATAAATAATTATGAGTTACTACGATAATTGCAGTAATGGCAAGATCAAACAAGTTAAAATAAGCCTCTATAGTTTTTTTTTTCTGTAATTGTCCCTAACTGTCGTAAACTACGTACTGCGTAGCGTTCTAAAGCTATGAGTTCTTCAAGTCGCCATACGATCGATGGGTTTTTCTGATGTGAGCCTTTCGTTCCATGTGGATGCTTATATTTAATTTCCTATGTTCGGTAAAATCGTTGTGAACCATTGATGACATAAAGGTATTGAAAAGCGTCGTTTTAAAAAATACTAATTACATGCATAGCTTGAGATTTCTTAACTCGACGAGACGGAGTTCTCACACGCTAAAAGGTATGCGCATGTATGAACGATGACTAATCGTGCATAGGGTTATCCGTTCCAGATTACGCTTTTGAGCCTGATTTCCGTTCGCGCGAAAGCGCAAGCGAATGAAGTTTCTTCTGAGATGTGTATCTTTTCTCTGAAGTTTGAAGTTATTCGTGCTGTATGAGAAACTTATTTTTATCAGACCCGTAGATTGTTTTTCTATATTAATATGGTTTTCAACTGAGCACAAAGGGTCGATTTTATTTCAGTGTCTGTGGGCTTTGTGTATGACCCAGGTGAAAAGCGAAGCGCCTTCGCTGCCGCGCTATTTTGGTCTAAAAATCAAAGCTGACACAGGCGAACGCCATAAGCGAATTATTGAATTGGCTCGCGCTGTATTCATATTGAATCAAGTAAAAATTGCTCTGTAGGGGTTTTTTTTTTTTTTTTTTATCAAGGGAACGTCAATTTCGAGTTTTAATACAACGAAACTTTTAGACGTTCCTAGCATCAATATGGAGCTCAATTTACGTCACTGAACTTTTTTTCCATTACTCAAAATCCAGAAAATGAAGCTAGTTGATTATTTTTTTCATATTATTGAACTTTTGATGGATTATGTAAAGCAAGATAACCAGCTCGTTTTCCATCACGGTTTCGACCGCTACATTTTCAATGAGCGAGTGAAGAACGAGTTACATTTTGTAAAAATCACGAGACTATACGATGCTACATGATCATCCTGAGGGTCATATGGACGTAAATAGGGTAGGGCTATGAGTTTCGATCAACGGAAAACTGGACGTCGTTTATGCTTACGTTTTTAAAGAAATTGAATGAATGAAGTAGTCACAGTATAAAAATGTATATAAGTACATATGTCTCAAAGTGGATTAGAGTATTATATTTTTGTAGCCCTTGCATCATGTCTTGTTCTCGACGAGTGCACCACATTGTGCATAATCACGTTACAATTTAGCGTGTCATCAATCATTTATCTCACGTTTACGCATAAGCACTATAGTTACGTGATATTCAATGTAGTAGTCAGGTTAGCTCTGAAGAACGGTGCAGGCCTTGTTATCATACGCTTTTTCTTCCCGAGCAAAATGCAATCAGTTAATTTTTTTGTACTCGGGTCATTTCGAACCCGGCTTCACAGTGTACAACAGAACTTCGCATGAACCTCTGACCGTCGAACTTTGACCCTCCTTGTTTGGCAGTTTATTATAAAGCATCGTTTTTTCTATCCATAATCACAGCCAGCCATCCTTAGGATGAAAAACATTTTTTCTTTGATTGATTGATCGATCGATCGAATGACAGATTTTTTCGGACGAGGTTATTAGCTGCACATATAGCGCCACCGTGCAGGATTAGATGTTTCTGTTGATAATAATCATATTTCTGTTTCTGATAATATTTCTGATAATGTTTCTGATTGATATTTTTTCGAAAATGACTGAACTGCAATGAAGCCACTCAGATCATTTAAATCGAAGAGGCTTTGGTAATCTTATTTTCCTGTAGCATCCGTTGCATTCAACGGTAAATTCAAGTAAATTTTGGCCCAGGTAGCCCCACTCTTGCGAGATATATATTTCACGTCGCATCCTATAGACCACGGTCGTCGTATTGTAACCTACGTCTAACCGTGGTATCTTTATATCTGATGTTAAAATGTATTTGCAAAATCTACGGTTAAAGCCATATTTTCATTTGCTTTGAAATATAGTGGTGTGTATACAACTAAGACTATACTTCCTCACATGTGATTATGTGTATACATATGTACAATGTATATAAATCAGAATTTTTTTAATCACGACTTTCAAACTAGTGCTGGCCGGGATCGTTGAAGTAAGTATTCACGTAAAGGTCGGTTCTCTTAGATATCAGCTTTTTTTATACGTTCATTCGCAGACAAGCAGACACACATACTAGGCATCGCATTCACATCAGTACCAATGAAACATCTTCGTGGGGCCGATACACGCTCTAACACCTTTAGAGCTGAGATCAGTTCTCTCATTGAACGAATTGTCGAATGCTGGAGCACATACGTATGTATAGCACCAAAAATATTAGCACTAAACGTCTATGTCCTTGTTCAAATTTTCGCGGGTTCCCAAAAACACGTCGAACGTAGGGTTTGATAAAATCTATCCAGATGTGTGTCGGTCTCGCGCATGCTCAATTTGCTTTTTGCCACGGTCATGTGGTTAGGTTGGACAATGCATTTATTCAACTTGTTCGGCTCTCGTTCAGTCTGCAGGCTGCCTTGTGCCTACATATATTTCTCTTATCAACAACCTCAATGACAACGAATTTTTGAATCTAAGCACACTTGTACGCAGTAATAACACCAAAGCCGCTGGGGGGCGACTGTCAATCGAAGCTTTATTCTGCCTTTTGAAAACCAACTATGACCCACGTTTCAAAGCAGTACCTCTGTATTTTGTAAGCTTAGAAGCAGCAATTTGATCGGAACACTCTAGCCAGAGTTCTTCTCATACGTATTTCCGACATCTGTTACGCATGTGGGTGTTGCATATCCCTAGGGAAATCAGGGAGCTCAACAACATCTAAAAACCGAATAAATCGTACCTAAAAATATCACAAACATAACATGCACTACTAGACACAAATAATTTACCGAAACGTGCACAAATGTAAACTTTATTGAGATTATTGAAAATGCTCTCTGCCTGTGTGAGAGTTCAAAACGCTTGAACTTTGGCACTTTATTGGGTGAACTTTCTTCGGGTTCTTCCCATAGTTTGCTGTAGAACACAATAAATCATCACTTCGCGCCCTCCCATCCTTTGACTTGATCACTGTGATTTGATGTCTGGCTATGTGTGTTTATGTTCGGCCATGTATGTGTACAGGCCCAGCAACAAATGATATACTGAACTATTGCAGCTGGTAAGTTGCCCCGTTGCATTTACATCGCGGGTCATGGCAAACTTTCGCGTGGGTGTCCGTCGGCCAGCCATTCCTAACTCTGTTTGGTCTAAATATCTGGTTTTGGGTGATTCTTCTAGCGACTGCATAAATGAACGTACAAGCAGATATTCTGGCAGAGAGGTATAAGCAACTACAGCCTAGTATGAGCCCTTGAATCTAGTGTGGTCTTCGGGATGGGTTGGCAAGGAACGTTCATTATCCGTAGCATGCCTGTGCGGGCATAGTGCTTTCAGACAGACCTTTACGATGATGGGACTTCGCTTGTTGAGATGCAGCCACCTCGACGACTCACACGCTTTCGCATTTGCTGACTTCTTCTATTATTTAGTTCCAGTTCGTTAGGTTGTAGCTCATGGGTATAGTGGTTGATGTTGCTGGTATCAGTGGCCATGTCTGTGGGGCGACAATGAAAGGGGTTGGGGCAAAGTGTATCCTATGAGTGGTCCGCACGATCAGCGCTTGATCTTCATTAGGGACTCCATCGTACAGGCACAATGACTACTTCTCATTCATGCATTCGCTGCGTGTCTTTATGTAGAGGCAGGCGAATGTTATACCTCGACAGTGACTCGGGCGGCCGCAGAGAGCACAACTACAGAAACTGCAAGCAAACGCCTATCAACCAATCGACCGATTTCCACGGACGAACTAAAACTTCAACTACTACAAGTACGGCTCCCCTGCCAATATTAACCGGCGTCAGAGCTTGTACATAATTTGTACACAGGGATGCATCATTCCTTCCTTTATCCCAAAGCATAGATGGGCCGAGGCATATATCGCGTTACGAGTCTGAAGCAGCGAAAACTTCGTTTGCTGGACCTGAGAGATAGATGTACAGCAATAACAATAATAAGGATCCTTAATGGGATACTTTGTGATAAACGCACTCAATGCACATATAATCGACTCATACCTACATACTTATACTACTTGAATTCTGAGGTACCAGAGCTTATGAAGTCTAGAACGACAATTTCGGCATCACGGTAAGATTTAAATAACTGTCCTATTAAAAAAGTTGTCAAGATGGGTATCTCTGAGAGCACTACTTGATGAGTGTGGTAGGTGATGACGGAAAATCTCCAACTCGTGCATTTTTGACACCGTGATTCCCGTTTTATGAGAATTGTCGCTCGACAGCGGCGGCACCTTTAATCTTGGCTAAATAATGGGGAATTCTTGTAGCATTTCTTCCAGTTGTTTCAGTACATTTCAGCTGTAATATACGAACTAAGACTCTATTTCTAAGACTAAGAAAATTGCGCTGAATAATAAGTAGAGAACGCATTAAACCGCCAATCAAATCTTAACAACTGTACGTTTGTTTTAAGATTTATGTTTCGCTGTTTCAGATGGTCCTCACTTATCGCATGGGGACCCATTTCTCATGATAAGTATTCAATCATTCAGTGCGAGACGTAAGGACAAAAAAGCCCAGACATTTTTACGTCCCTGTGCTTGACCCTTGCTCGAATTATGCAGCGATTTGTTTTAATCTTATTAATTTGAATGGGCTAAATAGACATAGTGCTTTTACGTGCACCAAATACGAGGCCTATCATCGATCGATTTTGAGATGGTTTGGCCTCGATCACCTTCTTCATTACTTCACTTTCATTATTTACGTTCACAGAGAATCCTCAAGTCTACTTTTCAAATCAAAAATCTTTGTTTCAGAGTAGCATATAGCGCCAACGGTTTACAGCGTTTCTACTAGTAGATACAACGTTTATATGGCGAGCTCTTTTCATCGCTGCAATTCGGAAAAGCCATTCAAATTTTCTAATTGTTTATAGCAGACTACAACTTCTACACCTCAAGAAAAACTCGATGGTGATGTCCGAGTGAACGGCCTCATATTTCGTGAGTACAACTGCATGTTAAATACGAAAAAAAAAAAAATGGTGCAAAATATCGTACAGTTGTAGAATAGAGCCGTCAGGAAATATAAGAGTAACGTTCGTCACGTTTTAGAATGAGCGGCACAACATTACCAAATTCACCTTCATAAAATAGCACCTGTGTAAATTTTATAACTTTTAACGGAATAACTTTTTTAGTAGGGCTATTGTCCAGTAGAGGAGTAAAACCAGTTAAAGTCTCACATGGGTAAAGCATGTGGGAATCAATTGTATTATACATGTCTGCTCTGTGATAGCAGAATACTGGTGGTGGCACACTACCATAAATAACGTCAACAGAACATAAAGTAGGCCAAAATCTCTGATAAATTAATATTCGTTTGCAGGCTATGTAAGTCATACCGCACATCACGTCACGCTAATTTTGTTCTGGCTGAGAATGAACCCGCTCTCTTTTCCGTTAGACAGAAAGAGATCAAGATTTAGGCTTCATCTCTGTAATAAGCCTTGTCAGTTCTAAGGGCAGGAAGAGAAAGCAAGTCATCGCATCTCATTGAAGTTACCCAGCGTTTACTCAGTATAAAATCAGAGATAGGCAGTGTCTATGGTAGCGGAAGAAGGTATGATTCTGAGAAGTCGAAGTATCGACATGTCAACATCCATTGGTATTTCTCGTCGAAAGGTGCCTTGTCCGAACCTCTTTTTGAAGTTTCTTCCTTAGAAACGCTTATTATTGTTAGGGTTCTGTTGAAAAACACCATGTTCAAAAAAAGCTATATCTTAGAAATGAATAATCTCCACTAGCTAAGATAAGGACTTATTCCACCGGTGTAGGCCCCCATCGTCCTTGTGCTTATAGAACACGTTAGTTTGTTGATTACTAGGCGAAAAAAAGTAATGTACGATGGTTACTTTTTACACTGCTAACGAAACGCAAGCTCAAAGTATACCTGGCATCGATTATCATAACAACAGCTTGGAGAAGTTTTTTTTTCTTACGTGTACGTTAGTGAAAATTAATTTTTCTTGACTTGACAAATCAATTCATAAAATTAAGAACAACAATAAGATGCTTTGGTTTATCAGGATAATGAAAGGGGATCCATTACACACAAATGGAGTTCCACACTTCCTGGACCTACAGCGCGTTTGGGACTTCAACAACGACACTCCCCAGCCTAAGTGGTTTTAAGCTTCGGAAGAGAAAGTGTTTTATAGCGATAAAGGTAAGTGGCTCCACTGAAAGCTCGTTGAATTTGGAGGAGACGATGTTGGTTCACAACTAAGTTAATCTTATCCGTCACGAGTTAGTCTTCCCGGAAGATTAAGGCTGCACCTTTAAATTTTACCTAAAGCTTAACAACTTCTTCGGGTGTCTCTGTCCGGGCAATAGAGAAAGGACAAAGTCAAGAAGTCGACTAGTTCCGGACACGCTGAGAAGGATGCTAAGAACATCTGTTTTACATTTGGTGACGTGTCAATGTGAAATCATTAGTGATAGTTCGATAGTAACGACATTGGTATTGTGAGTGTGATTTTTATGACATCATGGAATAGTAATTCTTTTAACATTACGCTTCTTCTACAATTTTAGCTAATGTATTGACTGGCTTGAATCACTGTACGTCTATTTCCGATGTCAAATGAAGGCTGGGACCTTTGCTCCACCCGATACGTATATTTCTACTCGAAAATCAGCTTGTCCAATTGTCCCAATAGAGACTGATACGAATATAGATTTTTATAGACACGGCAATAACCCAGTAAGTATTGGCTATTGCAATCTGTATAGTGTGTGTGTGTGTGTGTGTGTGCTTTCTTCTGAACGTAAAAATATTCATCACGTTTTCTCGGTAAGCTTTGCCTTAACATTCTAAGATGGTACATTAGACGGCGTCTCGAAGGTTCAATTTTAGAATTTATTTATTTTTTTTAAAAAATCCCACTTCGACAAGCTATATCGCTTAACTGTATTGCATAGTACTCACAGACACAGTTTTTTACAATACCATAGTTCGAAATCGTCGTCAGCGAGATAACGAACAGATATGAACGTTGTGTGCACACAGCAATGCAATGATTACGCTGCCCCTGCTAACTCAGTACCACGACACGTGGTGGTTCGGGATCGAAACCGGCCGTACTACACTTTGTTTCAATCTAAGAGTCAGCCGTTTGAAACAGCATTTATAACTAAAGCAACGAACCCTTGAAACACGTTGCTTAATAAAGCATATTGTAAGTTATCAGATACCTACTCTGCTTCCGCGTACCAGTCAAAGGTTCAGTTATCAAAATAGTGAAGGCGGCGGCCACCGAAGCTAGCGGTAGGCCTTCGAATATTAGGAAGTAATTTATCCTAAGTTCTCGCCCTCTTCTGGCTGTTCTACTGGGTAGAACTTGGCACACTTGACGGACTAATACATCGAAACGTATTATCGCCGCAGTTAAATTCTAGCTAAAGTCAAGTCCAGCTACCTAAAGCTGATCTTAGACAGTGTCTAAACGAAGCATATGTTATCGGATTGGGCGGCTGGGTAAAGATTACTAGAACAAGTGAAAGACACGGTACGAATAATCTGGTCAGCGTTTAGTGGACTACATCAATCCTATGCAACACATAATGACTTTGATTTGTAATCCGACAAATACCTTCTTGCCAAGCCGTCTGACTTCGTTATGGACCTTTCCACAGATGCGATGTCAAGTACATTTAAGGCTAATGTGCTGTCCGCATACGTCCTGTTGGCTTTATTTGCTACACATCAGCAGCAGCAGCAGCAGCAATCGCTCTCAGAAACATAACTTGATAAATGTCTTCGAGGATTATACTTTAATCCTCGAAATGACGGTTCTTGAAAGGATCCTTTCGATTATTATGTTAGACGAACAATGTTGGCCAAAATTGACGACGATAAACAGCAGAGTGGCCTGGCTATTCATGTCTGATCAGCTCTGTTCAGAAATGAATGAATTAATGTAAAAGCCTGGACGATCAGACACTTACTAGCGATGAACGAGGACGAATTCGACGGAAGACACGACACATAACAGGCGTTTTTGCCTTGAGGAAGATTCCTGGAAGGGGCTCCACGTAATAGTGTAATAGCGTTGGTTGCAACGCAACGCTATCTTGTCTTAGCCAACAGTCAACAGTATATTTGAAGTCCAATAAACATTACTGATGTACATTTTCATAAATAATGTAAATATTTAAACGATGAATTCATAGATAAATAGCTTGTTAATGGTCTATATCATGAAATTGTATTAATTTGTTTGAAAGCCTATCATAAGATTAACGCAATTAAGAACATTGTTCGACTAGTCTGGATATCCCTGCTTAAAATAAGTCTACTCTTTTTTCAGACCTAAAATAAGTCTACACTTTTTTCTCTACGCCAGTAGTCTAAAAGTTGAAGGCCCCTTTAAAGTACTTCTACGTAAAGTACAAAAATCGCTTTTTACGTTTGGTGTCAGTAGAAAGGCCGACTTGTATCTGTCAAGGATGTTAGCACTCTTATACGATTTCTATATGTTCCTGTAGTTGAAGTCATATATACCTTCCTATAGTCATTGTCAATATTGATTTTTTCTATCTTTCAGTTTCCTTCTTTGAAGCGTTTTGAAAGAACACAGAAAGTTATACGTTATTATAAGGTATCCTCAATAGCCATCCTTTAGCTTGGAGACGCAAACCCTGTCAAAAGTCATTAAAGGAGTTTCGACATGGAGAAAGTCGTATTGGTCGACCAGCTATACTATTTCATGATATTGTCCATGCAGGTGAATTTGCAGCAAATACCTCTGAGGTCCACTGTGGCCTCGACATTATCGCGACATGGCGTTTTCCTAAAAGCTTCAGCAAACCCTTAATTAGACAAACCGTAAATAAAAAAAAATTCGTCTCAACATTATGAAGGTCCATTTTATTTAAGACTATCTATACATTATTCACACTCTAAAAGAAGATTACTTAGTAGAAACGTTCGCTTTAACGTTGAACAAAAATGTTTTACGGTTTTAGTTATCTCTGTATTGCGTATAGATGCGTAATATGAAAGGACGGAATTTTTCGATTGCGGAATGTTTTTAACAAAAGGAGAATAGGCCAATCCAACCAAGTTACGCGAAGGCCGCAATTAGAAAACAATGCCATAAACACTTCTAGATCGCAGTATACTCTACTCTTATAATTCAAGGATTGATGCCTTTTTCCTCAACACATCACTCTGTTCTCTTCAGTGCCATAGGAATCACAGAGCACTTCGCACTAGGTGCTTCTAACTAACACAGTATCACTACTGAATTACACTAAATTTAGATAATCTATTTATCTATTTTTTGGTGACGGATTTAATGCTTCATGCGCGGTACTGAGAAAATGCAATATTTCTGGCCCTAGAGTCCGCCGAAACGGTCACCGACTAATGCGCCAGCTACACTTAAACTTTAAACAGTCCGAATCTTCATTTAACAAGGCTTATGTTCGATCTACCTACGTTCACTTACCTGGACCTATGTATATATATAACACTGAAATTACTAGCGATTTTTAGTACCTGTCTGTGTCGGTAGCTGTTCCGAACCGTCTATAGGTGGGAGAAGGTCGATGGGATGAAATGCAGACGTTACAATGAAAGCACCCATTGTCTTCATTGCGCAAGTCAAGTAGCTAACCGGAGAAAGAGCGAAGCGTGCTCTGCCAGAGCATTTAAACTCAATATGTGTCTGCTTTAGTACCTGTCCGCAAATAGCGTGGCCCAAAAAAAGAGGGTTGCTAGAAAATGAAAGCTAGGGAACTGTTTAGCAGACGACACCGCGGCCGCGGCACGATGAACGTGGTATGAACGTACCACCCTGAATATATATACACAGGGTGGTACGTTCACACTAGAGAAAACTCTTTGCAGCCACAGGTATACATTCATACGCAACTTCTGTTTTAGAGCCAACATATTAGAATACAAAACTGAGCGAAAATTAATTACCACCCAATCCTTCAGCGTTGAACAAACTTTTACCAAAATTAAGCAGTTATTTTTTTCTCAAAAAAGGCAAGTCTACATTACAACTAGTTTTCACATGGTTTTTGAGAAATCCTGGGAAGATAAGGAAACTCATAGTAGTAGTACAGCTTAAATTTAAAGGGCTAAAAAATTATCTAAATGCTTAAAAAGACATTTTTGATATATTTGGGTTTTTGATACAATAATTAACCGCCGTTCTAGAGAGGAGAGCCTTGATTGACAATTAGGTCATCCTGACAACCTTCATAATTTAGCCTTTTTGAAACTTCTTGCAGTTGCTAACCGTTTTGAGCTTTTACACCTTTAGGACCTTATTATCAGCCCAAAATTGATTTGCGCCTGAATTTTCTGTGTAGAGCTTATTTAAGCAACGCATAAATTGGTTTACATGAACCAATATTGTTTAACTGTTATTATTAAAAGCTTATTTGAAAATGACTGGTTAGTGATTTGGGTTCCGAAGCAAAGCTGGAATTATGGTGGATAAAGGTTTTATTAAAAGAATATGACTGCTAAGATGGCATGGCATCTTTTCACATATATCAGAATATTGTTAAAATATCTATTTAGATACGGCTTTAAAAATAAGGCATAACGACAATTTCTAGTTCAGATGAGCTGTCCTGAGTAGTAAGTTTGTTCGGGATCTTCAGGTTGACTGTATCAAGTCCTACCTTTGTAGGTCCTTGAAATAACGCGACCTGTCATCAAAGAAGCAGTTGAGAGGTAGCTGTAGAATAAGCATGTCATATTGTTCGGCTAGCTTTGACAGATTTACTCTGAGTTGCCGTCGGCATATTGTTTGCTATGACGCTACTATCGTTAACTTCATTTGACACAGTCAGCGTCGTAGCTCGAAGAGCAAATAAATTTAGCCAAAATTGTATATTTCATCATTGTTAGTGCTCTTGTAGAGAGCCATATTGAATTTTACCTAAAATGTGAACTCTTTATAACACAGGCGACATAATCTCGAGATGATGTATTTAGAAAGTATGTGTGCTTCTGTATCGCTGAAACATCGATCGTCAGGCGGGGAATAGATGAATTTTTCTTAAATTTATTGAATTGATCAGCATCGAAACCTTAAGCTAGATATCGGATAGCGGGGAACGAAGCCCGCACGTGAATCTGCCTTGCACTACAAACTGAGATCGAAAAAAACTTCACTAGGTTAAGTCGTTCAATTTAACTTCTGAACAGAACCAACTCGCTCTGAGGCTAGCTTGTGTTTTTATCAACAAAGATTGCATTTAACTTAGAATAGCCTGACTTCTCTTGAAAGCTATTACCTCTGCCTTAAAGTCTAGCAATTCAATAAAATCCAAACCTGCCATATTAGAGCAGTGAGTTCCACTGGAGTGTTCTTTTTTTCAAATAGGTTCTTAGACATTTGAAGATACCGCCAGAGGATAGGTCCACCCAGGAATATACGTGGTCAGGCAGTTCGATTTCGCTTAACCGTTTCCAGGCGCCATTTCAAACAAGTGACCTATTAGGTGCAGAACTAGTCTAATAAAGTTATAGTTATTCCGAATAAATGAATTTAATTCACTGTGGTCCTTTAGATGACTCGAAGTGATATAATAGTCGCCGCTACCACATTTAGGCAGTTAGTACAAAACTTTACTGACCTTCAGAAGTATAGTAGAGGCTTCCGTTTTATCGGTGGTTATTTTCACCTAATCAAGAGCTTCTTATTACCTTTTAGGTCTGAAGGCTAGGCAAAGGATTTGAGACGAGATGAAAATCAGCCTGTAAGTACTGCTGTGGTCTTAATCTTTCTACTATCATATAAACCAGCCCTGTACAGCGGAAACTTTAACGATGGTGGAGGCGACATTAGCCAGGCTATATATTCAGAAGCGATAAAACTCGACTAATCAGAGATATAGCGCTCGAAAGACAAGCAAAAGCACATACAATTTTACAAGGACAACATAATCGGATAGCAATTCTTTCATATAATCCTACTAGTGTATATAATTGGCATGACAAACACCGAAACGTGTTAACACAAAGAGATGCGCGTTTACCCGGAGAGTTAAAGATCCATCTCGTGTAAAAGCTCGACCACTTCACTTGACTGATGCAGTCCTCTTATTGTACCGAGACTTCTGGTGCGAAGCGTTCGAAAACATTGTTTAGCCGCCAATTAGTTATCAAAGCTTTCAATGTACCGTGTGAGATTCATACGGATCGTACGTTTGATTGATATACGTGTAAGACCAAGCATCCTTACTAGAAGAAGCGGGCCTTGACCTCAACAGACAAACGTGCGAAGTGTTCTATCGAGGTTCGTGTTTGGTAAAATCATATAGAAGCCTCGAAATACCTAAACGAGAGAACAGACGACAAACTTGAGATCCTATATGAGCATGCAAAACATTTTGTTCAGTGAATGACACTTTCTTGAATAGGCTTTTAGTGTTTGTATGCAAAAACTTGCATTTTTGTTTTTGAAAGTAATAAGACGCCATATTTTATCTAGAGATTGAAGTACAGATAGTTAATTCAAAGATCGTTTATGTCAGCTAAGTCAGAGATTCGTATACCCATGACGATATTGTTCTTTAAAAACTAAATGCAAACACCCGTCTACTAGTATGGTCAATAGCGCATGTTCTAGACAAAAAAATTGTCAACATTTTCTAAACGTTATTAT
>NW_019215414.1:0-13308 GCF_002532875.2 Varroa jacobsoni | reverse complement strand
TCTCTCTATTTTTCTCCCTAGGTAGCCGTCTTGTCTCTATATTTTTTCTCCCTAGATAGCTGTCTTGTCTTTCTATTTTTTCTCCTTAGATAGCTGTCTTGTATTTCTAATCTTATTTCCCTACATGGCTGTTTTGTATTTCTAATCTTATTTCCCTACATAGTTGTCTTGCATCCCTAGTTTTTCTGCTTAGATAGCTGTCTTATCCTCTTAGATAGCCCTCTTATCTCCTTAGACAGCCGTTTTGTCTCTCTAATCTCGCCATTCTAGGTCACTTTTCTTTCCTTAGATAGCTGGCATACCTCTCTAAATAGCTTCCTTTTTTCCCTAGATATCTTTCTTGTCTCTCTAGTTTTGTCTCCCTAGATATCTTTCTTGTCCCTCTAGTCTTGTCTCCCTAGATATCTTTCTTGTCTCTCTAGTCTTGTCTTCCTACACAGCTGTCTTGTCTCCCTATATAGCTGTCTTGTCTCCCTATATAGCTGTCTTGTTTCCCTAGTCTTGTCTCCCTAGATAGCTGTCTTATCTCTCTAGTTTCTCTCAGTTATATTGTCTTTCTAGTCTTGTGTCTCTAGACAGCTGCTTTGTCTCCCTAGTCTTGTTTCCCTAGATATTTACCTTGTTTCTATAGGTAGCTATCTTGTCTCTGTATATATGTCTTATCTTCCTACTCTTGTATCTGTAGACATCTATCCTATATCCCTAGTCTTGTCTCTTTAGATAGCTGCCTTGTATCTCTAAATAGCAGTCTTATCTGTCTTACCTTTCTCGATAGCTGTTTTGCGTCCTTAGTTGTCTTCTGTCCCTAGACAGCTGTTTTTTATCCCTAGATAGCTGTCTTCTGCTCCTGGATAGCTGTCTTCTCTCCCTAAGGAGCTGTCTTGCTTCAGTAGATAGATGGTTTGTTTTCCTAGATAGCTGTCTTCTGTCCCTCTAGAGATGTCTTCTGTCCCTATATAGATGTCTTATATGCCTATATAGATGTCTTATATCCCTATATAGATGTCTTCTGTCCCTAGATAGCCGTCTTCTGTCCCTAGATAGCTGTCTTCTGTCCCTATATAGCTGTCTTCTGTCCCTAGATAGTTGTCTTCTGTCCCTAGATAGCTTTCTTCTCTCTCTAGGCAGCTGTCTTCTGTTCCTAGATGGCTGTCTTGTCTTTTTCGGCAGCTGTCTTGTTTTCCTAGATAGTTGTTTTACCTTTTTAGTCTTGTCTCCTTAGATTGCCCTAGCAAGAAAAGAAAGCTTGCGTAAATAGGACACCTGACTTTGTTCACGCGTTTACCATGGCAAAACGATAATTGCTCGGAGCTGGCTGCTTCATCACGACGGACCGCTTTGGCCGAAGGGTGAAGGTCTCCAGCAGACGTGGTACACGAATGTCAGCAAACGAGGAAGGAGGACGATATAGTCTAGGCGCAAGAATGCCTGTAACGAGCGATTACTTGGAAGGCACCCTGTGGCGATTCGAATTAACTTGCGCCGCGGTATCTTGACACATGTAGACTACCATTGCCAGGTAGCGTTTACGATCCGGCGCCGCAGTGAGGAGCGGCATCTGACAAAGAGAGCGCGCTCCGCACATGCGGAGCCTTAACAGCTACAATAGTTGCAGCAGAAGCTGCACCCGGTGCCGAACAAAAATTTTTGCTGTTCGTCTGAAGATGAAGGCACAATATCGAAGTACAGATTTCGTTCTTTATGCCCATCTCATTCTATAGCAATATCTCGATTTCAGGAAGGCCGGAATATAGCAGCGGCTGCTGGGTGTTAGAAAAGATCTGCAGTTAGCGAATAGTGATCGATGATGCTAAATATTCCATATGACGCAATCCTTCAGAGCAATATGTAAATGTTTGTGGGTTTAAATTCGACGGTTGGTTTGCAAGTTTGAGATTTTCTTGTTTACAGTAAAGAAGCCATTCAGCCTAAGCTCTTTTACGTGTGCTGAATAGGTTGCCCCAAAGTGTTTCAAACATCTGATAACAATGAATACATTCGAGAACACATTTTTCTCCAAACCCCTCCTGGGCGGTTCCTTAATTGCTTCCCGACCACACCGCCGTTGCAGACGTCCTCTATTGGCTACGATGCAACAGGAGCCCTGCCCACCAGCTACGACTGACTACCTGCGTTGGTCGAGCAGAAAGGGTTGAGCCTTCAAGGTTCGTTTTAGTACTCAGCTTTTACTTGTTGCTAGGTGCCCATGGTAAGAGCAGGGAGCTGCGAAGAGGCTGGTCCGAATGCAAAGGAAAAAGCAGAACTAACAACGGGCATCATAAATCACAAGCAGCGGTACGCGCCTCGCGAATCAGTAGGATTGGATACTACGAGTGCCGCCGCCGCCACTACCACTCCGACGCTGCAGTCGCCGTGGGATTTTGTTGCTCTCCAAGAACGATCCTGGTCCTCGGCTGCTAGCAAGTAACAGCACCCAAATTCTGAAGAATGAATTAATAATAAGCCGCTCACTTTATTTGAACCAGCCGCTCTGCTCAGCGGGGCCCAGAGCCTTGCTCGAGCTTCCTGCCTTCGAAGCAGGTCGCCGAGCTCCAGCTAATAAACGTAGGCGGCATCGGAAGCAAAGCGAGCTACATCCCGTAATTGTCAGAAAGCTTCTGCTAGTAAGGGCTTGACGACCATTTCTTCGACTAGGTCCCTCGCCCCCACTCGACGCTTCGAGGCAAAGGTGAATGAGACATGGAAAGGGAGATTCGCTCCTCCTGTTTTCACAGAAAGCCGCTTCTTCCTCGATCTGCTATTATTCTAGGTACAGCTTTAGTTACGGCTGCAGCATCACGACTATTGTCATTATGAAAAGCTCTTTTTCTCATTCCCGTCCGCCGCTGTTTCCTGTCTGACCGCTAGATATAATATGTAGATAAATAAAAACAAACGGCGCTCATAGACGACACGTCCGCGGAAGGAATGCGGGTGTATGGGCCATGCGGCTGGCTGGTGCCTCGTATAGACAGTGTTCAGTGCCGCAATGTCGGTGAGGATGAGAGTGATGGACTGACGGGGATTTCAGAGCGCCAGCTGCTGTTCGAAAACGAGGAGCTGATGCGCTGCTGTTGTTGTTTCAGAACTGAACGGTAGAATCATTGCTGATTCTGCGTGTAATTAAAAGGAAAAGGAGAAAACACTTGAAAGAAAATTATAGAAAGGTCTGAATATACTATTTATTACAAGTGCTGTTATTCAATTTTACAACAGCAAGCCTGTCGAAATAAATGCAGATGGTTGAATCGAACATTTTGAAACAATAAGCCCGTAGGTAGTGCCTTATAAACACTGACGGAGGTATCGATTATGAGAGCGAGTCAAGAAAAGGATGAGAAGCGCATGAATAAAAAAGGCCCAGACAGATGTGGCTTAAAGTATAGTGTAGCTGTGACATATATGGATACGTTATTTATGACGAATACGTTGTAGAACGATGATTGGTTTATTGGCTGACAGAAGTCATTAATAATCTTACGACACCCCCTTTTCTATGAGTAAAAGTGGTATTCGATTTAATGCTAGAAAATGTCGAAATATTGGCTTGTTATACCATGCTCTGAGCAAAGCACCGATATCATTATTAAACTGAAAAATCTCTATGGGCACTAAATACAGCCCTTGCGCGCACATCGTAACGTCGAGATATACTGGTCTTAAAAACATATATAACGATACCTTACGGTGTGCCCTTCTAAATCTTCGCGCGTTTTTCAATTTAGTCAGAATTAGGTTTCCTTGCCTTTCCCCGATACATGCAAAACGTAACGGATGTGTTTTTTTAATGCAAAACACCGTTTATTTGTTTAACTAAGTGTAATATGTAGAGGCAGTCACAGTTAGAGAATGAAAACCACATAAATATAGAACACCTAGTGGTACGGCTAAGGTAAAAGGTTGTCAAGAGCAGGTGAAGCACCCACACAAAGCGTTTTCCTTTAAGCGAGCTATGCACAATAAACTATAACAAGATTACGCGCTAAGTACTTATCTGCTCTAGTTAGCATACGCGAGCTCTAGCGATACCTGGTACGCGTTAAAATTCGTTTACTTTAACATATTCGTGTGATTTTATATAAACAATAACAGCAAAGCGTTGTATTTTTCTCCGAGCTAATATTGATTTGGTAAATCTATATGTTTGGAGTTTTATGTCCGCTATCGCCTATAGGTATTCCGTCAAACAGCTCGCTCCCCGCGGGAAATCAAGTCTGTCTATGCCCCACAATGGTCTCTAAAATTTGAAGAAGCCGTGACAAACAAAAGCTCCGAAGGACATGCGGAGCCCGTCCGTAGAAAAAGGGATTGTAAAAGATAAAAATCGAATTTGTAAAAGTTTTCCCTTGCAGCGTACGATCTACCTTTATCAACGTTAATTACAACCGCGTAAAAGTGACTGGAACAAATGCGCATATTGCTTTTCCTAAAAAAAACATTAGGAACGGTCTAATAAACGATGATAATCAATATGATTACAAAATTCCTGGCCAAATCGAATCCAGTCTGACAGATACGTTGCGCATGATTTGCAACTTTACCCCCGACGCACCAGAGAACCGGTAATACTATTTCAGCAGAAACACCTCTATTACATTTAAGTTCTGATCGTGTTTCCGGACACGCTACCGTGGTTAATTAAGACGTATCATTAAAAAAAAAGAAACGAAAAAGCTAAAAAAAAAAAGAAAGAAAAGATATTCTCGTACAACAGAAAGCGATGCAAATAATTATAGCCTTTTTCAGCCTTTAATATAAAAACCTTCAGAATTTCAAGAGGGCTCGGGGGAACGCGAGCTACCCCGGCCGACTGCGCCTCGTCCGTCGGCTATCGAATGTAAATAGATATGTGAGCGCCAACCTAATAAACAAGCAGCCGGAGCGAGGATTATTTGAGAGTTGTTTTGCCGTAAAAATTATACTTTGATAAATTTAGTTAGAAGATCTCTTATAATGACGTTGAATTTATATGTCATATACCAAGTATGTGTACTCTTATTTCATTTTCACCGTTTTTATCCTGCTGCTGGTGAAGAATAATTTGATAGCGTCTGTTTGATAATATTTAGGGTATCTACTCGCTTAAGACACCGCTCTGCCTTTAACCTCCTATAGAATGGTATGACAACAAGAAACCGGCTGCCAAGGCTTGTTATCGAATTTGCTTTAGATACGAAGATATCTGTTGTACTCTCCTCTCTTTAGAGAACGGCAGAGTACCGATTTGCTTCGTGCGAGATCCTGCATGGATCACTTTTATATTTTGGAACGGTTTGAACAGAACAGCACCCAACAAAGGGCAGAAAAAGATTGCTGCTCTTTACAAGAGGCAGATACTAGTGAAACAACAAAGAAATCCTCGGCCTTGGTTTATGGAAAAGTATTAAGGCAGGAAGCACTTTATAAGGGGGAAGCAGGGCAAAGGAGGAAGTGAGATACAGGGGGCGGGAAGAGAGGCAGGACATGCAAGAACGATATTGCAGCAAAGCCTAAAAAAGGGCTTCAAATAAGGGGCAGATTGGTGCCAACGGTGGACATCTTTGCCACGGACTGGCAGACAGAGGAAGCCCTTCGATATCTAACTCCAGATTTGCCTTTCTGTTTCCCGTATGAACGGACGTCAACGTCCAGTGTTGCGGCGTTAGTACAGATCGGCCCAAGTGTTCTGCCCTCTATAAGCCGTTGGGGTTCGGCCGGCTGAAAGGCCGCTCAACACTCGCTGCCTCTAGCTGTCTACGCTATGCGGTTATTGGAAAGCAGGGGCTTTGCCAGGGTGTACTGCGCACAGGTTGTAGCAACAGTAGAGTTGACGCAGGGAAGCGTGGGCCATTGTGCAAGATGACGTCGAGGCGGGTTGGCAGCCCAAAGCCGGCATTGAGCTGCGTGTGAATATAGCGGAACATTGGCATCGATCTAGTAAAGCCGGATTGGGGCGCTGCCGCATGGAATGGATGGCACATGGGCGAGGTAGGATTGAAGAGGATGAGAGACCGGAATTCACATTATGTATATTTTTACCTGGTGGTTGCTTATGATCGAAAGCTTGTCAGGCACACGCTTCAAATCTGAAGGCCGAATACCTTCTGGATCCCTGGCCGGTGATCTTATCGGTGCATAGAAGCGTGGCAATTAATACTGGGCTTTTCAATAATAGGTGAAGAAAAAACCGTTATATTGCCGTAGCATTTTATATAAGCGTCTATAAAGATTTTTCACATCTGAAATTCGGTCAACTTCATAAATATGTGATACTCATAAGTAATATAAGCTGGTAATCTACCCAGAGGCTAATTATAGGTAGCTTTAAACGAAGAAATCCACAATGTTTTGTCAGTATTTTTACATTTCTAGAAAATTATCCATCCATAAAACTGCTTTGGAAATGCTTCAGGGCCTTACAATGGATAAGTTAATACCACAGTGCGCACGGTTCAAGCCAGCTTTAAGTCTACGACCCAGTGACTTTAGTAGCTCGAGTCGATCGGACGGATTTATACTCACAATGATTCAGCAACAGAGTAAATACGTCGACGTCAATTGCCCTTTTGCGGATCATGCTGACCGCGGAGAGCCTTAATACACATACACTAATCAAATTGGCCTTCGGTCGATATCAAATCAGAGTGGGTGGAACAAAAACAGACCTTTGTGTTAAACAGCCATATGCTAGCAGCAACGATATATTAGAATTGCAAGTTACTTGGGTAGCGTGTGAAAGCCTTCCTCATATGTTTCGCTGTCTTTTGTGCTGTTTTGGGATTTAGCAAGGCCCCGCTTTGGGATTTGCATGAACATCACCAGCAGCGTTAAGAATCCAGTGGGCAAGAACAGCTCTTATTTGTGTTGTTGTTGTTGATTCTCTTACTAAGTTACAGCGCTAGCCAAAGGCGCTGCATGTAGAAGAGCGAATAAGTTGATAAACAGCGACAAGTAACATAGTAATAACTACCATATTCTCGCTATGGCATAGCCAAGAGTTTGGAAATCATCCAGTACATATTATGATGAAAACAATATCACCAAGCTGTGAGGTATCCTGAAGAAAGACTAAGCTCGAAAGCTATTTTCGAGCTTAATTTTAATGTAGGCTTAATGACGCGTCGCAACAAAAGCGCCCTTAAAGTATATCACGCTAACTGGCCAACGTGTTTTCCAGTTATAAAGAGATATCAAACCTAAACCCGAATCGGTTTAGCCGCTAGACAGAAGGTTTAAAATGAATAATGATTTAATTCTGGTCCTTTTTCTGCATCACTGGTCTGTTGTTATAATCTTATTTTTGTTTTCGTTACTCGCATTTTCGTCCTCCCTACGCCAGAACTACTGAGGCTTTGTGCTGGTCCCCTTTCAGCTCCGCGTTTTTGCTTAATGTCCTCTTTCTCGGGCAAATATCCTCCCCATTTTACTTCTAGCTCATTTCGATCTGTTCAACGATGACGGCGCTTTCGGAAATCTTTCTTTCACTTGACTGCTTTCCGCTTATTTCCGCTCCCTCTTTCTGATCTCTTATCGTCAGCGCCGAGAAGTCGCGTTCAACAGATCCCTAGCCCTGGACAGGCTAAACTCTGAGAATCCCCCGCCGCGCGTCGATTCTTGTCAATTGTTCCGGGTGCACTCAACATATTACCAAGCAGGCCTCGCCTATCCAACGGACAACTGGGCGGTGGTGAAGGCTGTGGCGTCGTCCGAGGCGTCAGCCGGTGTCATGGAGACCGGAACGTGAGAAGAATTTTAAAAAGCGACCATTGCTCCGCCGAACGTCGGTCCCGGCGCCCTGACCCAGCACGAAGTGCCCAAGTGGAGCCTCTGCCCAGCAGTGGCTGCGTCTGTGAGCACCAGGAGCTATATTACGAACTGTACAACTGGCGTCTTACCACAGGGTCTGGAAGCAGCAGTAGCACAGTGGCGGCCGAGGGCCCTTCTACGCTTTGCTGCTACAAAGCAGTTCATGGTTTCTTCTACGGACTTTGCTTGGCCAGAGGCGTAGCGGAGCGGCCTATAGGGATCGTAGCTGTCTCAATTTATTGGGGGTCGATTTGAGCAAAGGCGACCGTGGCAGCACCACCAGTACTAGCGGGCATGATTGTAGGACCTTCAGAGAGCCCTAAGGCCTTTGGGAGCTGCCATAGAACAACGAGCCATTCCGAGGGAAAATAGAAAGGCGACTAGACGGAAGCGAAAAACGAGAAAGAGTCTCGCAAAAGCATTGCGGTAGAGCGTTGAGCGAATTCGCTCATAGGCCTCTGCCTGTTGGTCACGAACACGAAAAGTAGAAATTGGCCATGCACAGCTTCGTTTGGGCAGAAAGAATGTACTTCACTGATTCTTACCGTGCCTCTTTCACTCCCCCTTGTTGTTGTTGTTCAAAACGTCTTCAATACATTTTGGACTAGAGAAAGAAGGAGAACTATTGGGAAGGCAGCACCTTTTATAAGCTATAAGCGATCTTACTTCAAAATTCGCGGTGTGTCTTACGAGTCTAGCGAAAATATTTGTTTGCACATGAAAATCACAAATTATACGCGTGTTCGCTATGCGGATACGTAAGCCCTTCAGGATAGGTGGTGCAATATTATACAAGCTTGATAAAGTTGCCGAGTCCATCACCCGTTTTGTATGCCAAAAGTAAGCGTTGACTGAATAAAAAATCGGACGCTTATGAAATAACTCCTGAAGACTATAAGTTGAGTCTCATACATGATACGTTTTTTTTGGATAGTTCGCTTACCGAATCTCGTTACTGAAGATACCGTTGAATCGGTCGATAAACTAAACGAAAGTATTATTTTACATTAGAGCTTAGCAGTTTCTAGGTACAGGACACGTGTATTAATACGAGACGTATAGTTACACTTTGAACAGTGGATTCTATGGGTTACATAGGTATATTCAAACGTATGTCCTATTCGAACCTGATAGGCATCGTGTTGGAAGGCGTTTCAATTCTTTTCCAAAGATCTGATCCCTTACCTTGCAACGGAATACTGCCTTCTGCCTGTACTCTGTATATAAGTTATTTGGTGTCTCAGAATGCCTACAAATCCAAAAACGAAGATGTTTATGCTCGACTTCCTCGACTGCTTACAATCTTAGGTATTTTCTAGTTTTTTCTCTGTGATCAAATTTCGAAATTTAAAGCGCGCAGCACAAAGTAAGTGGAGCAGAGCCTTGTTCGTACTTAGTCACTAACCTGTTCCTTGCAAAGACGAGGAGGCGCTATAGACGTACTGTTTAGTAAGAAATCAAAAAACCCGGGTTGGCAACATATTGATAAGGAGCGCAGCGATGACATATAATATTGATCGAATCACCTTGCCATATGGCTATTTAATTAGCTAACTGGGCCCTGACGCAGAACACGGCTACGCGGACAGCTAGCGTAGGGCAGGATCTATGCGTGCGTCTTTGTAAATAGGTAAATTCGAACTACACGAGCGCACGCACGTACATATACACGTGCACTTATGCGAACAGGTAGTCACGAGAAAACACAATCGTATTACATATACATTTTTCCAACACTACCTTCTTTTTTTGTCTTGCTCAAGCCTACTTACTCCCAACCGATTCGCTGCGAGCGATAGAACATGGCGGAGCGCAGGGGATAACAACACAAGCCAGAATAAGGCAGGATAAAATAAGCAGGATAAAATGCAGAAAACGTGAGCAAATTGAAAAGATCCGCTGTGCCCCCACAATGAGACTGGCAAAAAAGGTGAACGGTGACATTACGCCGAATTTGCGCCGGCGATGCCGCTGCCTTCGCTGCTATTAGTACTACCCTCGCTTTTTCGCTCTCAGGACCAGAACATAGAGAGACAGATGGGGCCGTCATTTGCCGACCCTGCTGGTGCATGCATTCCCAGCTCCGGCAGCCCCTTTCCTGCCCCCCCGTCATAAAACTATTTGGTTTGTTCCGTCGCATCCCATAGAGCACGACTGCACTTTGCAGGATCCTTTGCGGATTACGGACGTTTTCTTTCCCTAGAACAGTGTTTTGCTCCAGCGTTTTTTAGGAAAGGGCGCGTTTCGGAACCATGCGGCTATACTTCGCGTCTCGTGCGAAGTCGTCTGTTATTGAGGGTAGTTGTGGTCATGTGACGTTACGTACTACCTCGGAAGAATTCCGAAGTAATACGTAACGAAAGCCAATCTGTGGAGAAATGGCTCGTCCGTTTTCGTTGGAATCGATGGCATCGGTTGACCTAGGCTTCATTGCATCAACCTGAAATGGCAATTGTCGGCGATTGACTTGGTAGGCGATGTCAGTCAGCTGCATGATGGTCAATAAAATCATTTTTGCCGTTTCACTCAGATTTACTTGTAGGTTGTAGCTTGTATCGATGTTAAACGAAAATGAAAAGTCGACGCGCCCCTGCTACGCCCTGAGACAAAGTCACCTGATTGACGCCGATGCGAACGACCCTATTTAAATTCGGTGCAGACAGCACTGAGTGCCACTAAGAAATTGTGTAATAAATTTAGAATGAAAATGTGTTCGGAGTAAATGATTTAACGCTTTTAAGTAGAGTCTTCGAAACCCTGAAGTAAAATATTGACTGTAACTTCTTAAAGGTTATACGGTTGCCCACTGACGCTTATAACGTCGTAACGGTATCAATCATTTTCCAGTTTAAATATAACACAGGATGCAGGTTACGTAGTTTTATTGGATCCTAGCACTGCCGAGTGGTCAAACACCAAAAAGGTCTAAGATGGTGGGAAGTATACAAAGGTTGTAGTCGTTCGGACATGTAGAGTAAATTGAAAGCTGAACAGTGCGACATACGATGCGTATTTATACCTCGATTAAAGTAATATCAAGTGGAGCACAGATTTTTACTGAAAAAAAAAAACGTTCACAAACGAAACCATATTTCCTAGTCTATATTTCTAAGAAATAAGTTTAACAATAACTTTTACATTCATAACGTGCCTTCTAAAAAATTAGGCTAGTTTCTCACATAAAAGCAGCTATGGAACGCCTTTAAAAATTCATGAACACGTCGATGTTACCTCTTAATGTTTAAAGAGTTAAAGATTTATTCTAGTCAAGGATTACATTTTTACTATGGAAGCCAATATTATTTTAGTGATAACGGACGGATTTATTAATTTGCACTTGCTTTAAATTTAACTTTTTTTTTTAATTTTAAAAGCTAAAAAAATAAGTAGATCCAGGCCGGCTTTGACAGCATCTTAGAAATTCGTATCCCACAAATTCGGGATTTGCAATGTTAATCGCATGATTTTGTTAATACTGGGAATTTTGACTATTTTTCTTATATCGATGTGTTTAGCTTGGCAGTCGGTCTTTAAACAATTTGTTGCTAATGTGTGTAATTAAATAAATGAACTAGAAAGTAATATTGGTAATAGTGTGCTTATTTGCCTAAAATAGGCCATGTGCCTATTTTTCCCTTCTGTATATTAAATTCGAGTTAGACGGCCGTATCACAGCGGTTGTTTCCGTCGAAAGGGTCTATCCTCAGATGCAGCCGTCTGATTGCATGCGTTAAGGCCTACCAAATATTCCCTTATGCTAACACCCATAGTCTATTTATTAAACTCTACAAAAATCTAGATCTTACAGACGAATTTTTGTTCTTGTATTTAACTGTACTTCTTAACTTTCCGGATTACCAATATTTCGCTTAAATCGTAGAAAAGTTGTATTTGGTCGTTGTGAATGTATCCCTCGATTTCGTCCAGCATTATTGATATGTACACCGGTTTACTCCTCAGAGGCAACGACTCGCATGTCCTCACTAAAATCTGCTTACCTTACCAGATTAAATAAGAAAATCGCGCAAACTATAGGGATAAGTAAGATTATATTACTAACCCTTGTAGCAGTGTGTAAAACGTTTGACCTCATGAACTTAGACGCGGACTTCTTTTTATCAGCTTCAGCTTAAACAGTCGGCCTTATCTTAAGCAGTGTTTCTCGCTAGTGCGACAAAAAGCTGTAAGCTACTCTGTTTACGAGTCTTCGATCTCGCTCTTGCTCTCGAAGATGGCGCCTTGGGTTGTCCTAACGCACGATAAAATAGTCAACCTATTTGCCATCATAGGAACAGGTGGAAATTTAGAGCGAATAGAGCTAACGCTGTGCATACGCGATCATACAGGTCTCGTTATTCGTGTTCTTTGACTTCTTGCTTCCCTTTTGATAATTGTGTATGAGTGCGTGTGTGTATGTACGCGTATATGCACTTCTCCTATGTTATTTCAAAAGATGCCTGAAACTTACAAATCCCATCTAATGAGCCGGGCAGTTAGATCGGCTCGGTTCACCTACATCAAGCATACGAACGGAGCGTAAGTTAGGTACGGTCCTCTATATCGAATTGGCGAAAAGCAAATCGATAAATTTTACAATACTACTAGTTGAGATGGAAGCGAAAGTAGCAGTTTTCAAAGGCTCGTGAAGGAACCATTAGAGAGTCACGGGTAGTCTGATGCGTAGTCCTATGTGCAGGAGCTCCAATGTTAGTTAGCAAATTACGTTGTTGTATTGCTCGAACTTTTCACGAGCATGAAGAAACCAAGCAAACTTGTAACTTGTATTCACGATTCCGTACAAATATGTGAGTCTGTCGCGCTTCTAGACTTGTTCCTGTTTGCAAATACGCCTGTTTGCAGAGTGATCATATTAGGTGCACCTAAATTTTAAGTGTAATGGCACCATTAAGTGCTCTGTGAAGCTCGACTAACCATTGTGTCTAGTAAACATTGTTGAAGGACATGTTTACGTTAGAGTGTTCCTGAAACGCTTGTGATGATTTGAGTCGAGTAATACACAAACCAATGACTAAGCGCTAAGAAGCTCATCCACCTTGTCTTCGAGCTAAATTTATATATATATATATATATATATATACAATAGCAATACAATATATATATATTGTACACAAAACCCTTAGAAATTAACACATAACGTTGTAACTGTCGAAAAATTGACACAATTTCACTTGTTTCCTATGCATTTTAGCACAAGGGTAAACAAAATAGATTCTGATAAATTATGACCGTTACTTAGCCGCCTTTTGTGCCACTTACAACCCCATTGAGTGTTGTGAGGTGCATTGTTCAGTACGAAGTGCGGGTTCCAAGTATTCGATCAGGACTACTTGCGTTGGCAAGCCGGTCATAGTCAATGACAAAAATATCCCTTTACGAACATCATTCGAAATCAAAATCCGATAGCGCTCAATAAAACGGACTTTTATTGAGGATCGCATGTCAGCTTTGAAGAGAAAGTATAAGATTTTGGGCGAAGTTATGCGAAACATGTTTGTTTTCTAT
>NW_019215413.1:0-13327 GCF_002532875.2 Varroa jacobsoni | reverse complement strand
CGCTCTTTCGCGTAAGATCTTTAAGCGTTAGGCTAGCGCCAGGCGGCAGCCGGATAGCGTCGCAGGCCGTGGGAACGGGCCTGGCCGCTTGTTCGACCCTGGTCGCTATTCGCACTAGTACTACGCATATGTCGTAGTGATCGTTGTCGCTCGCCGAGTTCTTGAGCCGCTTACAATCGCATCACCTGCTCCTGCGGAATGTGCCGCACAGTGATATAGCGAGAGAGTGAAAAATATAAAGGGGAAGCGGGAGAGAGAGGGTGAGTGTGTGCCACGAACCAGCCATGGCCAAACAACCGACAGCTGAGAAGCTCCTGCCATTGCCGCCGCTGCTGCTCCTGCCGCGACCGGCTTGAACCAAGTGAACGCGTTTCGTCCTCGCTCCATAGAGACCTGTAGAAGCGCGGCTGCCACTACCGCTGCAGTGGTTATTCTGGTACTCCGGCGCTGACTATGCCGAATAAGGGTGCTTCGGCAGCCTACCCCTCAAAAATATGAACCTCGTTTAATGTACTGCGGATCGAGAGGCCTGGTTAGTACGTGGTCCACACATATGACCACGGTTCCCAGCATTGATGAGCCTGGAATAGCGGGAACGTCTCGGCAGCAGTCGAACTACTCTACAACTAAATGAATGAATGGATGCATGCCATCGTTCGCGGTCCTTTTGCCAGATCGCTTCTTCTGTTTGAATCCAGCGCGTCAACGGCAGTGCTCCGTTGCTTCTGGTCATCAAGCACCGTTCGAGCACGAGTGTCCACGCTCCGGGCTCGCTTCCCACGGTCCGCAATGACTATTGCTTCTGCTGCCGCTTCTGATTTTACTGATCTCGAATAATGCCGAACCAAACCCGCCCGCCGACGGCACCTCCATCACTCGGCCTATCTTTTGCACCAGTGCAGTCGATTAGTTCCGTATCCATCGGCAGCCAAACAACAACAGCAGCGACAGAAGACCGCGAATGTGGAATCAACATCATCACTATGAGCAGCATCAAGGCATTCGATGCTGGGTCACCTGTGCCGACGCACCGGATATGCACCGAGACGCGCACACCCGTAGAGCAATTGCCATCTATAGCTAGTCCCGGACCCATGCATACATGATGCTGGCTATCGTGATCTCAACCTATTCTGCGAGATAAACAGCTAGGGAGATGGGGAAGAGCAGCGAAGCTGACAAGAACAAGAGGCAGACAGCCAGCCATCAAGCAAGCAACACGACCTGCGCACCCCCCGATAACCCATAAAGAAGATACACGCCGAAGAAGCACGAAGGGAAAACAGGAAAGCAGAAAGTAGGCGACCTTAAGGGTGAAAAATAGAAAAACAACAGTGCACTGAGACAGTATTGACTGGCACTGATCGCGTTAACCTTCTGCGCATTGCAGTGCGTCATGTACAGGTCTCTGTGTTGTATGGAAAAAAACGGTTATGTGAGGAAAATTGGCATCGCGTTTTTTTAATTTCGATAGATGGTACTACGCATTAGGCTAAGTACGCCTGTAGTAATTTGTGTTCAATAGAAGTAAACGATAAGATATGTAGCACAAAAAGTGCAATAGAACATTTTTAAAATAACGGTCATCTTATTAAAGAAGAACTACGGAACAACCCCTAACTTCAAGTTGTCTATATTTCGCTTCTTAGTAGTGTTAAACTAGCCCATTGACTGAAACAGCGTTGACGCTGCTATCTACGGGCTCCGCTCAACACTAAGTAAGAGTTTGGATTCATTGACGAGACATTAGTTGACACACCCATAACGATAAATGTATTCGGTAAATGGGTAGGTATTGCTTAAAATCGTACTTTCTATTTTGTCGTAAGTGAATCTTTGCGGTATCTAATAATCGCCGGGTTAGCGTAATAGTAGCGTTTTAGATAAGATGGCTGACGTGGATTAAAAGCATAAAAAAAATCAACTTGATAAACATTACGATATACAATACTCCACTGTAATCGAACGCAGATATTGAACTGAAGCCTACGTACTACCCAAAAACGTGTTTTTTCTTTGACACAAGGTGTGTTGACCATAAACGGATTATCAAGATCATCCTTTACTTTCACGGTTGCTATGACAACAGGTGATCGCGTTTCTCGCAGTACCATGGTCTATATCTATTATCTATTCTTCTCCAGACAGTACAGGATCCACTAGCAGACGAGAACCCGACAAGCGACCTCTGGAAGTTGTCGGCTTGGTGAAGGGAGGAGTGTGTATCAATCGACGTAAACGAATGTTCATGATGACGTCGAAGAGATGAAATACAGGAAGAACCTGAAAGCTTGAACGAATAGTCCTCATTACGCCTATACAGCCTCTATATGTCTTACACTCCTTCGACAACGAATCAATTTACCACATATACGGGACGCTGAAATACGTCGTACAGTCGCTTAAATCCCTTAAACCGTGCTGTTTAATCAAAAGGACTGAGATTACCAAGTCGAGCAAATAGTAATTCGCCGCTTTAATATATATCAATATGTTAAAACCTATGATTGATATATTTTTTGCGGCATCGAACTCAAAATGTTGTTTAGTAGCTCTCTATTTTTGTAAGCTTTGGTTATATATATATATATATATATATACAATATAATTCTCAATTGTGCTAGGAACGTGTCGTCGCAAGCCCACCGCTTCGAGATGATCGTTTATTTAACCGTCTGCCGCCTGGCTGCCTCCACTCTACACGTGTATAGCTACTGTTATGAGCCGCACCGTGACTACTGCTTCCTGTCGAACCTGAACCAGAACCAAGACCCTGAACCCAATACCCGATCTCACCATCATCAGCACCGTCGTCAGGGCTCACCATGAGAATAGGGCCGTGGACTCGCATTGTCGGAAACGGAGTCTTCGCGGAGAGGCTTCATATTGTGCCACAGCCTATCGGAGCTTAAACTCCTAGACTCGCGCCGCAGTGATGGCGGCGGCGACGACTGAACGAAAGTTCATGGGAAAGTGTGGCAGCGCATCCGGTGCTCACGAGCCTGGTGAACGGCGATGGCGCGCTAGGACTCACGGCCAGCTCAGACCGAGACAGTCCAACGGACCTAAGTTGGTTGTGATGGCTTTCCATACGTTGGCCGGTAGATCCATCTCGTAAGGCACAGTCTAGGTGGCAGAAAGCGGGAGAGAGAAAAAGCTTAACGGCCATTCACGCGCCAGTCCCGAGCCACCACCGCAATCGACCGTGGGACCGACCGTGGGAGCGGGTCTGGCCAGGATCTGGGTTTGAGTCCCAGGCGAGACTCGACCCAGAATGACGAAAGAACAAAGTTAGCGACCTAACGAAAGAGAGAGAAAGACGACGAACGAAGAGTCTACCTGTATTCTGGTAGTGAGAGCAGGGGACCTAATGCCGTGGCCTGCTTCGGTCTGGCCACCGCATGCCTGCAGCGTGCATGGACCGGAAACACACCCAGCCGCGCTGAAGCAAGTACAGCTAGCAATAACTATGACTACGCGGAGTCGTCTTTCGCTTTGAGAGAAGGACCCGGGCCATGGCCACACGGATCCTACGCTAGCCGCTCCCCTGGCACCCCCGCCAAGAGCAGCAGAGCTTCTGCAGAAGCTTGTCCTGTTGCTGTCAGTTCTGCTACTGCCGCTGGCAATGCGGCCGCCTCTATGCGGCAAGCACATCCGGGCCTTCATGTTGCTGTCATTGTTAGTTACTGTCTGTATAAGCGATATGTGAACGTGCAATCGACTCATAGACTGGCGAGAGCCACTGCTGAACGCGGCGAGCTTTCAATTAAACTGTTCAGCAACGACGTCAACCGCGCTGCCTCAGTCGGCCAAGCAGCGAGCGCTTGCGACCCCGTCGTCGGAGTTGTGGAGGAGCTGCGCAATGGCTACGGCTGACTAATTTAACCTTCACCCGCTAAGGTAGGAAGGTGGAGATACCCAACGCCATATGCGCACTGGTCGCATGTAGCTGGAAAGAAAATAGCCGTTTGTCTATCGGATCGTTGGTCGCACGCCGAAACGAACGCACCTTCCGTGTGACTCGGCGACTGATCCAGTGATACATTGTTCATTGTTATAGCGAGGGCTGTGGTAGCGAGTGCTTTGACTTCGCGGCAAAAACGGGTGGGACCTAATTGTACTCTGATACGGTGTACGCAGGGTGACGGGGTGAAAATGTCGCTCACCTCGTTGCGATATTAGACAATGCTTTTTATTGTCCGACATGGGAGTAATTATAAAATAAAATGGAAAGTTGCGAAACATAATTGTAAAGGCGTGTTAGGGTAATCTAAAAGCGAAATGCGTACGTAGAGTGTTCTGCTTCACGATTGCCGTCTATTGTTATTATTTTTTTTTTGTCTGTTGTTGTTTTTCGCAGACTTATGTCGGCTGAAATCTTGTATCTTTCTAGTGCCTTTGGCTAGCGATTAGTGTGCTCTTCTCAGACTGACGAGATTTTGTTTAACCGGTTAGGATATTTGTTTCATTTAATTTAGTATACAGATATATTGAAAAATTACGCACGTAAACATACGAAACGTGCTTGTGTGTTTGTACATGTGATCTTCTCATACAATTTGACAAGGGGGACTATTTATTTTAATCATCAATTGATCTTACCGAGATGATCAGCACTGGGAACAACTATATTTCGTTACATTGCTTTTCTTCATTTTGATGCTATTGCCCTCAGTTGAAAATCGGTCCCAGTGTGTCGTCTCTCCCCCATGCTGTTTTCGTATGTACGACTAGTTAACAAAAGAGCACGATGACTCAACTGGACGGAGAGGCGTGCAGTAAAACAATGTTAGTGATTATTTCAACTAGTCACTTTTTTTTTTTTTTTTTTTGCTAAACTGCTATGTAGTATTCACGTGGAGATAGTTATTATGTAGGTTAATCCGCTTCATAGAGGTGCGATATGTGTAAGGAAACGTTCAGTTTTACAATGGTAGGGTATGTTTGCATCCTTTTACACCTGCTTAGCTTCGCAGTTGTTTCTCCAGAAGTAACTCTTGTCGTTCATGTATGCAGCATGCACGATGCACGTACGTCTATCACCAGTCACTGGCATGTTCAAGCTTTATCATTCTGATGTAGTGTACGGCTGTTTCATATGATTTATTCTACGCTTTATTTAGTGAAAAGTATTTAAAAGAGGTAGATCATGAGAAACGTATGTATGCTCGTGCATAACCATCTATTTTTGGCAGGTATGCGAACGGCTATCATGTAACGCCAGCTGTGCTTCTAAATAATGCGAAGATAAAAATATTATTCTCGTCAAGTTTATCTCTGTAGACACAGTGGACCAGAGGCATCGCTATTCGATTTCCATAAACTAGAGATATATACTACATAGGAGGAGCGAAACCCTATTGACCGTTTGCAACTTCCAAGGACCCTTGTCCCTGTCTCTATTTTAACTCCGATTTAGGACCACTCAAACGCGTCGCTGGCTACATCTGCTTTGCGACGTTCTCACAAATAACGTGTACTTACGCTCGTCTAGAGAAGCTAACCGCACATCTTAAGAGCCACGACACAGGAAATATGTCGAGTGTACATAAATATGGGACGGCAGGCGCCGCATTGCATACTCATTATCATCAAAGATTGACGTTTTAATGTATCGAACGGTTTAAGCGCCTTCCGTATGTATCGTACAATGTGTTAATACTTCAAAGTAAAGTATAATTGTATTTCACAGTTATTCATTACGTATCTGTAGTGTTACGTACTGTTTTTACGGAGCATGCCTTCTGTTGAAAAGTAAATAATATATAAATTAAACTAAAACATTACCAATAAAATAGCATAATTCTAATTGTCTTTATGCTTTTAAAACTGTCGAGGTCCTCAATCCTTTTTTTCTTTTTCAAAACTCGATGAAGACCGGCAATTGGTGGGTGAACCTTATCCGCAAGTATTTCCGGCCGGTGACCTGCACTGGCACAGACGATCGTCTTGAACCCTCCTGAGGCAATCATTTCGCTAGCCTTTATCTTCTGCTGCTGTCCGAAAGCGTAACGGTTGCCTGCGCCTACAGCGAAAGCTTCAGATCATCAGAACTTCCGGTCGAACGCAAAGGCGCCGATCTCAAAGGCTCGACAGGAACAAGACTAGCAGCAGTCAGAATGGCAATGGCACGGTGACCAAGCGCGAGGGAGCCGTGGCTAGCAATACTAGAGAAGCCTAAGCTCATTTCCGCGCGCAACGCTCGAGGTCTGCGCAACAAACCAACGACTGTCGCAGCGAGCCACAGCCACGTCCATGGCTTGAAGCGACGATCCGATGTTGGCGGTTACTAACTTCCGGAGCAAGCAGTCGACAGCCGCCCACACTTGAAGCACGTTCGACCCAAAACCGACAACAGCTCAAACACGTTTCCATGCCTACAGATGTGGACTCGTGTGTGAGGACTCATTGCTATCGATAAATACGACCTACTAACGGTCCCAACGGTTCTGGCACTTGTGGGTGTTAGCGAGAGAGAGTGAGAGAAACAAACGCCATCAATGCGGAACCTGTATTGTGCGTCGCTAGTTTTAAGGCCCTGAATGCCTGTGC
The DNA here is from genome assembly GCF_002532875.2 of Varroa jacobsoni. Lineage (NCBI taxonomy): Eukaryota > Metazoa > Arthropoda > Arachnida > Mesostigmata > Varroidae > Varroa > Varroa jacobsoni. The sequence continues at coordinate 6,775 of NW_019215413.1, read as the reverse complement.
CTTTGGGGATAGTTAAAAGAGAAAGACAGTTATCCACGGTAAGGTCCAGATTCCTATTCGGACATGTTTTTTGTTGTTGAGTACCCTTAACTTATTTCGGTGATTACTGATGAGTTGAATAACCCTGGCCAAAGCCAGAAAATTAGTAGAACCTTAAAAGAATATGTGTATACTTTTACCAGATTGTTTCAGATGATTTCTAAAAAATGTAAGGCAACAATTTGCCATGCAGCTGGGCCTAGTTCTTTTGTGAAGAAATATTTACATCTACTAATGCACAATTGTTGACCCTATTGAAATGCCTTGATCCTAAAAGACCAAGATCAATTCTTTGTTGTTAAAAGTCGTGATTTTTTTTGCTTTCAGTGCTACGTAAACTTGTAATGTCAACATCGTCTAGGCTCCATGTACTCATTCGGTTCTCGATTGAATGTCTTACCATATGTGTTAATAGCTCTATAAAATATTTGAATGACTACCAGCCATTTTCAATCACTTCTGTGCCCTACTTTCTACATTTTTCAAATTTTTTTTTAAAGATTCTGAGCCTTTTTCACACAGTTCACATGACGCATGTTTTTTTACATTTTATTTTTTTGTAATTTTTTATTTTTCTTAGTTCTTAATTAAATTCACCCGTGAAGTGGATCCGACAGAGTTGGCAAGGGCAGTTTTGATGTTCTTAGGGTCGATTTTGACGTATATTGACCGTTGTGTGGTTTACGGGATGATTAGCTTAAGGCCAAATAAAAACATCGATCGAGATAGATATTCTTGTTGCTTGCAGACAGTTCCTAATAGAAAAAAAAAAAACATTCACAAAACAGTCATTGTGCAGAATGCAACGCACACTATTTTATCTTAATATCATCGCGCCTTAATTCGCCATTTATTGCAAACTAATAGAAAACCTTTTTCATTTACTTCATGTCCGTTCTTATGAGATGTCGTTGCTACTAGAAATCAACACGTCACAGACAAACTAACTTCTCTCAGTCAATCATATATTTTCCATCTTAATCACTCTCTTGCTGCTCCTCGTTAACTGAATGTATTATAAACATACACACACACACACAAAATCTGAAGAACGAACGAGTTCTCGTGAATCGCTGTTTGTGTAGCTTGGTTCGCTAAGCCTTAGGGCAACGGACTGTAAACATTAGCTGGCACGTGCACAGCCTATTCGCCCGAAGCTTCTTTTGCCCCGTCTCGGTAGGATTGCTTGAAGGGCATTTGTGTTCGTTTGCCCCTCGTTCAGCTGTTGCCGAATTCAACCACAACTCACTTTAAAAAAGCTCCCATGGCTGACACGCATCGATATGCTCCCGTACACCGGCATCTGTCTCACTATATGCATATCTGGCATTCGGATGAAAAAAGGAATGTTTCTGAAGGAGCGTTCATCTGTATCAGGATCGTATCACAGAACCTCTGTCTGCAAGTCAACTGGTAACCGATGAATGTCTGCTGTGTACTCAGATGCGTTCCGCATACAGCCATCGTTGTTACTATTAGATGATCTTCTTTCTATCGTGACTTTGCCTATATGCTATGTTTGGGTGTAGAAATCTGTTCGTGGGAATACATATGACAGCAACAGGTGTAGCAGACAAAGCAGTAGCAACGCGGTCTTAGGTGGTAATCTGTGCGATATCGTTCCAGGGTAACTTCGATGCACGATTTGCGATCCCCGGCTATCCGATCTCGTTTCTCGTCTCCCTCCTACACCTCAGACTGACCGCAACCCTGATGGCGCCGTATGTGGGTTATGCATGCCACTAGAACAACAAAAACGGCGCAAATATCGACGATCAAAGGAGAACTCTGCACCGCCAGTAAAAACAGTCATACTAGCACTAACAACAGATGTCTTGTTATATAGAGAACGAACAGTAAATCTGTGGTGATAGTGGAAAAAGCGCAATGAACGATGAATGCCCACACAGACTATGCACGATAGAAAACGACAAACGCACATGCTCGACGCAAGCCGAAGCAGGCTGGTATGTAATAGACGTATGTGGCCTCGTAAGCATGCCACACTGTACATGCTTGCGCCAAGGGTCATGTCATGTAAAGACTCAAGAACGGGATCGAGGTAATGGCTGGTCACTGTATGCGTCTTAAGCAGGAACGGCGACAATTTCCTCGATTGGCTGTCGGATGTTTTCAATAAATCGATCTGAGTTGATTTCGATGCTTGGAACGGCGTAAGAAATCGCGCTACTCGAAACCAAGCCATTTAAATCGAAGAAACTGTTACCGCGGTGAATAAACATTGCATGGTGTGACCGAGGTGACCTTATCCTAATAGGCACCGGCGGCAATATATGATTGCTATAGCAGACGTAATATAGATCATCACTTCGTACCCCAGCTCCAGCTGTGCTGCACGTGTCTTGGTCTGATTCTGATAATGATGTTGTTGTCGCTGCCGTTGTTGCTGTCGTCATCGTTGTTGCCGTTCATGTTATTTAGGCGTAAAACACCATATTTTATGCCATACTCATACTGACGAAAATCATTGTGTACGTTTGAGAGGGAAGCTTTTCTCCTATAGTGTAATCAGTCGTCTTAAAATTCAACAGAATCCCACCCACAGAAAAGCCACCCTTTCTTTCTATGGATACCTATATGTGGCGGCCAGCTCGTTCTGGATCAGTCTTGACACACGTTTAGAGTCGTACTTGCAAATGTAAGTATATATCAAATCAAACTTAATCGACGCTTTAACCTATTACAGTGTTGGTATAACCGCTCCCTAATTGCTGTCGTTGCGCTGCTCATTAGTGAACTTGGAAGCCCTTTACAAATCAGCCCACCTCCTAATCCCAACGCAGTCTGGCGAAGGCAAAATCCGAGGCCAATTTTCCTGCAAGAAGAGGCACCACTTGTCGGTTGCCTACCCGGTCGGAGATTCAACAAAATAGGCTCTTTTCCATCTAATGTTCCAAACAAAGCTGATCTGTACCCAAACCCTTGCCTCTCAGTCGCGTGGGGTGACCGAAACACATACGTCACGTAACTGTTGTAGAGGCCCGCGTGCAGGGTTTATCAGGCGATAGATAGGATAGCTATCGTTTCTTGGACCATATCGTAAACGACAGGAAACGGCGACTTTACTGGGACGTTTACCTATATACAAAATGCTAGGTGCAACCGCATAGCTGTTCAAACGGGTGTTTTCAACTAAAGGAGGTTAACGAACTACACAAATTATCTAGCAAAAAGAAGTCTTGTAACGAGATGATGTCTGCTGTAGAGGTCATGTAGCTGCAAAGACAATCTTCAATAAATGTCGTCTATGAACACAAAGGAGGTTAATGAATTATTTCGCTAGGTCTACGAAGCAAATCCTACGTCGAACTGGTAGGTTCGTGAAGTGTCACTTATGGTCGCTGAGTCCATCAAGGCATGAGTCGAGGAGAGAGCTCCTGTCATCATCCGTACGGCTTGAAGCTACTGAATAGATGGGCTGTACGCGTGAACTAACCTGTGTCCAAAAAAGCCTTTTTTGTCCTTTGTTTCACTATCAAGGTGATGACTGATCCCAGTGGGCTTTATGTAGTGTCTGAAACAGCGAAACGTTAGAACATAACCAGCTGGGTTTTCGTTCCACTGTGCCTGTGCAGGTTCTCAATCTAAGGTAGACGCGCAGACTCGACAATAGAACTATATAAACTACGTTTTACTAAAAACAAGTTCTACTTAGACTCATACTAAAGATTTGTATCTAAGGCAAGACGCCATTTAATCTCGCTTTTATAATGATTGCTTGTCCAGAATCTTCGATAATCCTAGGAAGATTACGTAGCTTACGTGTGATCCAGCTAAAACAGTGTGTAATAATAAAGTGAGATGGTCGTCATGATTGTTATTAAAGCGACGCGTTGGGATTGTACTCCTACAATTGGCATGTAGAGACTCAATGCAAATTTCTCCTATTTCAATATAATAAATACAATTATTAGTAAAATTACGAAGTGCTAACGGAAACGCGCATGTTTACCAGCATAACCATCCATTGTTTCCAATAGGGATAATCAATGCTATTTAGTGTTGTAAAGGAACGCATCGGCACCGGGAGCCACGAGGCTTAGCGAACAAGCAAGTATTGTATACGGCGTGCCCAATACACACCTCTGCATTTTGCGCCTACTTCTCTTGCACCCACTTACATTCCAATACTAGCTTAGATAAGGCGAGGAGAATTCTAATCTATGGTGTGTTCCAACTGATCATAGCCAGTATGGTTACCTTGTATTGCTAGTAAATAGAGATTAGGCTGAAAACCCAGTTCTTTTTTTGCATATGCCTATTCATCAACGTAGAATGCATAGGAACATGCATATAGGAGGTTAATGTGTTGGCGCAATTCGACGAACGGCGATGGTTAAGCATAGAGCATTTGTGATACCCCCAAAAAAAAGTGTTACTCAAGTCTAGGCGCTCCTGCATCCTCCGCTCAAAGGGCTATGCCTGTTTCGTTTAGATGCTTTGCCCCTCATTTCAGTATATATCTGATTCTCTATTGGAGAAACTGTTCAATGACTCTCGCGAAATACTGTTCAGTGCCTTTTTGTCACAACACCGACGCTCGAGATTGCCAGCGTCTGTATCTGTGCCATGTGCCATCTATATATATATATATATATTACGGAACTTTTGCCGCAAGATTTCTCATGTATGCGCTTATTTTAGAGGAAGTACAATACCAAATCGCAACTTACTGTTGCAGAAAGCTAGAATGCGAAAGCGAGGCCCATTCAACGATTAATAATAGCCTGCATCGGCGTTGGAGACAAAGATATTTCGCTGCAAGGTACAAAAAAATAGAACAGGGAATCACCTAATTATTTTATATTCCACGCTAGGTCGCGTAGCTATCGAATCCGTTTTGTTTTATGTAAACCTATAACAGTATGCAAATTCACGGTAGTTACCAGTGTAGTGTCCCTTGGGTCTCTTAAGAGGTCTGAAGTTACGCTCGTAATCTCAAATCGTGTATTGTATACGGCAGGTTTTTAATGGCTAACATTCGGTTATGGAGGTTACCTTTTTAGTTGTTCTTTACTTATACTCAGCCGATAGACCTCTGGCCCCAGTTATGCTGGGGCGTAATTAAGCTATAGCTATTGTAGTTTTATGCAGTCGTAAATAGTAGGCTTTTGGATGGTGTCAATTGCTACCGTAGATACATTTAAACTGAACATCTGATGTATTACAGAGAAATTGCCATTTCCGTAAAGCACTACGCGTCCTGCATAATCCCAATTCCGGTTAATGGCTCGCACCCATTTAACACAGACCGCTGGCGTACATCATACTCATATCAATTATTCATGAACAACAAAGAGACGTCACCAGGACGCATCAATAAAGTGTTCTATTTGCAACGTACCGGGTTGTTTCTGGCCTTTCCATGCGGTTCGTTCATGTTTCGAACGACAAAATCGATACATACCTCTTCTTCAGTACCGATTTTTTAGTCTTTTTTGTCGATTTTTTTTTTTTTTTGGATAGAGACACATCGCTAGCCTTTCGTAGTTTCGAAAACCACCGCTTGATTCAAGACTCGTTATACACACAAACTAGAAAGAATCGTGCGCAAGTACTAACTCGTGGGTCCCAACCTTTGCGAACTGCCCACAATAGGTTTATCGCTGACCTGAGGCCATGCGGCCGGCGTTATGGCTGTTGTTGATGGTGTCGCAAGAAAGTTCAGTTGTATTCACCTGCATTGTGACTCGTGCTTTTAAGTCTAAGACTCAAACCTGCTCTTTCACGTGCGTTCTCGCTTTTCTCTCTTTATCCTTTGGTCTATGTCTTTTTCTGAGGGTCTTGGGAAGATTCGAAAATGCTGTTGTCCAAGAAGAAAGCGCAGGAATAGGGAACAACCTCAGCCTGCGACTCCGGCCTAGTGATCAAGGTGTCTTGTTGTCGTTGTGGCCATCGCTCGGGCAGCAAGAGTGAGGCTCAAAGTGAGCGGCCGTGAGAAAGTGCCCTAACCTATTTTCCTTGAGGTCGCTTCTCCGTAACGACCTGTGACGACCTTCAGAGAAAACATTCCTGTTCAACGCCATCATCATCGTCATCAATGTGGTCATCGTTATGAACGACCAACCAACGATTGACATCGTGAGCAGGCATTATCTTGATGCTGGTTCTTTCAGATTTGGGGAGAGTGGCTAGGTTGGAACTTGGGAGGGGGGTTAAGTTTTTGCGACAACGAGTTTATTCCCGCCGCGACACGCCACGCCACATCAAGATCTCGCCCCAATGATCGTTTGCCAGCGAGAAAGGTTAGTCACAGCACTAAATCGTCCAATAACCCTTTGAAAAAACCTTAGCTCAGACAAGCGTCATGAGTTGTTAGTCTCATTTTTAATTCTACAAGGGCAGTGGGAGACGAAATTGAAGAGATCGAACTTCAGACCACTGCAGAAACTGATTGTGGCGACCCTGAAGGACGCTGAAATGAAGTAAACGCAGTTTGATATGTCCGTCAGGATATGCGTGACTTTATATGAACAAGTTGAACAGTGAGATGAAGGTTTGTCGCGCCGCGTCGCCACTTCGTTCTTGCACAGCTCCCGAAGCCGCTAGACTGAAGATCAACGGAGGAAGGTCATCGAACAGACGACAACGACAGGTTGTTCGCTCTCGAGACTATGATACATCTAATTGCCATTGGTGTTGGTCCAGCGGCAGCAGAAAGCATAGCTACAATGGGTCTGAGCACAAAAGGAACTTTTAAGACGTTAAAATAAAG
>NW_019215412.1:0-13397 GCF_002532875.2 Varroa jacobsoni | reverse complement strand
CGTCGTCGTCGTCGTCGTCGTTGTTGTTGTTTCTATAATTTAAATCAATACCGATTGTTTGTCGGCTTGGTACCGACTAGAAGGTGAAATCACCGTGCCCGACTGGCGCACAGATGCCCCTTCCCATTCCGTTAGCTCTGTCTGCCAAATTGGCTGATTTGGAGCGGGTGGATCGACTCCAGCGTAGCTTAAATGTAACAATTTGTTGGCGATAGCTAAACGAACAGCAATGAGCGCATTCTTATAGGAGCAAACCTGTAAAGGGCACGTACACTAGCTAAAATACGTATATGAGCGTAATTTTCCAGCTCTACAAATAGCAAGTAATGCCAGCGTTTTAGGCATTGTTGTCAAATCACACATGATTTAGTCACCTCTTAGCAGACAGCAGAATGGGTGAAAGTTTAGATGATCTGCCACTATTTTATTTTCTGTAACTAGGGGTACCAAAACAAGTATCTTGATGAATATAATTTTGGCTTTTTAAGAGCTATGCTTATCTTGTCCAACAACTCTATGGTATATACTGCTGTCTCTAGTAATTTCGAATTATATTCAGCTGCACTGTCCCATTGAGCGTCCGTTTGTAATTACGTCGCCCCGTCGCCCGCTTCTCTGGCTCTCATTCATCTTCCACTACGCCCCCTCGAGTGAACCCCTTTTCGAACGCGGAGAACAACAGGCAGAAGCCATAAGTCCGGACAACAACAATCACAGCAGCAGCAGCTGCAACTACAGAAAGCACAACAGCCACATGTCGACGGCCAGTGCAGCACCACAACATTGACGGGGAGCGCAATAGAGAGAGAGACGAATGAGGCAGGTTTAACTTTTTATCTTTTTGCCGCTGCTGCCACCGTCGTCGTCTTTGTACAGCAGCGGCAGAAGCTGATTCAGGAACAAAGGAAAGGATAAGGCGCAACGGGAAGAGCACCGGTGGTCGGTCAGGCGCTCGACTGTTGGCAGGCGGCGCTGTTTTTATTTTCTCGCGCTTCTTCCGCAGGTGGTGGCCAGGCACGCAGGCCATGTTTCTCATTCCTGCTAGCTGGTTCCCGCCTCGAAGCAGCGGCCGCGACTCCAAGTTCCCCGTCCGAATACACCGACCCCTATTTCGATTGCTTTCTTCTGTCCTTTCTCGCAATCGAAGCCTTTCGACGCTCTTGCAAAAGCCTGAGCCCCTCGGGTCGCTATTCGTCCGTTGCATTTCTGTGATTTGACGTGCCGGGGATTCGATGCGCGAATATGTGCTTGTGAGATGAATGTATGAAGGCGCCTGGGCACACCGATGCTGAAGGTGAGCACGATCCTAGGAACTCCGATCGGAGGAAGGTGCCGTCGCTGCACCGACGGCACGACGTGTTTAGGTTGTTGGCTGTTCAGGCCGGCGGATGCAAAAGGGTATCGGTGGTTTAGCGGGAAAGTATGGACGGGTATTGGATTCTCATCACTCAGTCGGCGTTACGGCTGCCTCATTCAGAAGCAGTGTCCGGAATCGGATATCACCTCCCACCGCTACTCTTCGTTCTTGGCCTTAACTACCCGTCTAGCTACATTGCTGGCGCAGCCGACAGCGAGTAATTTTGACTCACAGACCCAACCCCTGGTCCCGTGGTCCAGCAGCATTCAAAAGAAATACCGTGCATTGTGCTGACCTAAGTATGCACAGGCTAAAAACGGTCGCGAGGCTTTAACGGAGGACTCAGGGGAAAGGGTAAAGGGAAAAACACGGGTCTAGAAAAAGCTGGCACGGCCAATATCGTCGTCTAGCAGCAAGCATTGGGCACCGCTTGTGCGGTTGCGCTCTTGCGACAACAGCTACAGCGGTGCCTCCTAGTGCCCATCATCATCATCGCCACCATAATCGTCGTCATCATCATCATTAGTGAAACCGGCTAACAGAACGAGACCTAATCCGGTTTAGTCGTGCAGCGCCATTCCTGGCAATGCACGCAGGCAATATGAAAGGTTGTGGTTGTATCGGTTAGCGATCGACCCATGTATCAAACATGCCACAGTTCCGTCGGGATCGAAAAATGCCGACACCGTGCTGCGTATTTCAGTGTGAACCTGTGGGAAAAGGGAAGGTCGAAGACGCACGCTTCCCACAAACCACACAAATGACGCACATCTGGGGTCTTGAGACTCTGCTTTAGGTGTTTTGCTTCTGTCGTCCTTTCGCGCAGCTTTATCCCCAATGGGTGCAGCGTCGAACGCATTGAAATGAGTTTAAGCATCGGGCATTGGCGACTGCACCCGGTGTTCAAAAATTGTTTCACAAGTTCATCCCCCACCGATTCCCAACGCCTTCCTATCTAGTCGACCCATGCTTTTCCGATCTCCCGCCTTGTCCCTAAATCTGTTTCGTACCTCCAATAGACGGCCAGTTTCCCTTCCTTTCTCTCTCTCTTTCTCTTTTAGCCTCAAACTATCTTCACAGTGTCTTTGCTATACCCCTCAAATTGCGCCAGTCGGTAAGCCCTGCACTTTTCCTGTGTAGTTTGGACACAAACTGCCAAATGCACAATGACAGCCAGACCAACGACGGTCGAACTGAAACGCCCTACATTACAAATATTTTAAATCAGACACCCCCCAGACACAGAGTTTACTTGGCTGCTTAATCGTATTGGTTCATGCCGGCTGTCAGATATTGTTATTGTTGTTGTTGTTGGTGCCCTATTATTCTGTATTGCCCCCCCCCCCCAGCTCATACCCTTTAAGTAGTAGCGAGCCTGTCATCAGATTTCCTCTCTAAATACACTGAACGGGTGGACTATATGCTGTCGCGCATTTGACTGCCCCCTGCTCTAACTGCTATCTTCATTTTCTTTAAAAAAGATATGTGTGTACATATAATGCCACGGTAGCCGCTAGCGGAGGCAGCACCGTTCGCTGTACGAGACAGACATTATTTAGCTGCGAGTATTTCCGTATGATGTGTGTGCGTTTTTGTGTGTCTAATAACAAACAGAATCCATGTGTCACATTAATACTGGCTGGGGTGGCAGAAAGTGCCGCTTACGCCATGAATGACACCATCAATTGGTCAAACTACAACAATAGCTACTGCTAAGCTAGGTATCTATGAAGTGAGATCGACATATTCTAGGGGAGGACTTGGTAGGCTGGAGGATAATTGGCGAATCCTGGGGAAATGCTTCCTCAAAACGAGGGAAGACCTAGTGCTAGTGTGTGCCAAGATGGAATCGACAAATATATTGAAAAAGCACACATTCAGTTGTATTCAGCAAGGTTACCACGCGCTCTCTCGCTAAGTAGAATATGGATAAATCGCGTTGTTAATGTCAGTGAAAGTTCCGTGTGAGGTCCGCGTAACTTCATCAAGAGATCTACTTGTCATAACAAATTATCTTTTGAACACTAGACCTCTACCGCTAACTACTAGGAAAAGTACATATGTATATTTGTAGACTGCTAGATAAAAGTAAAAGAGATAGTAAGCATTGATCGTCAAAGGATCGACAAAACAGACATCGTTTGTCCTTCAGATAGACAACTAAAATGAAAAATAAGATGTCATATCGACTAATATAGTCAACTTTAAACCCTCAAAACACGGCATTATCAACAGGCGGCATATAATTTTAAATGTATACTGTACATATGGCTTTCCCAAGTATACATGTTCTTGATAGATCGATTTACAGCTGGATGAATCAATTGTCACCTATCGATGTTTAAAGCTGACTCAAGCTCGTTCAGCTTCTTAAATTGATCCACATTGAAGCTTTTTCAGAACATCTGAATTCTAACAACGTAAAATTTCACTGTTATTAAAATATACGTGAAATTCCTAGCTGATCTAAATTTTCTAACGTCTAATGTATCCTGCCAGAAACAATTCCACATGGTGTAGAAACACAACTTCGGTATAACTGTTCCTAAAGCATTTTTTAAGTCAATATGAAGCGCTAGTATAAACAAATTAACATGCCAAGTGTTCAAAAGGTGAGAGAAGACTCTACTTTCCTATAGCTGTGAGTTTTATAACAATTTTCTTTTAAATGCGAGCCCAATCTTCGTGTTTTCAAGTTTATTTCAAGGTAACATGCAGTTGCTTCACGCCTTAGTTTGATTCCATAAATAAATATAACGTAACGTAGCCGAAAGTATCTTTGCGCCTTTGTTTGCAGCCATATCCCATTCATTAACGTACGTAATAGTTATTAGAAGTTATACACAATTTAAAAGAAAACTAGGGAAGTAACTAACTCAATATACAAACACCCCTCTACGTAGACAAAAGAATAGCGTCCAAACGCATTATCGTTATCGACGGCAATGTCTCTTCAAAATAGACACGGCACGCATTCGCTTCCCACGGATAAAGACGTATTATCAAGCATACGCCCCCCCTCGATATCGTCTGCAATTCTTCTCGCTTTATATAAAAGAAGACTGATATGCATATAAGCATAACATAAGAATGCATAAGATGAACAGCGGACAGCTGCTAGATATGCATAGGAAAGCAAACGGGACCGTGACGATATACAAAAAGGGGTCATTAATGTAACTTTATCAAACAACTCCATTCTCAGGTCAATTGTTTCTTCCTGCGCTTACGCACTCGGTGCCTCTTCAGGTAGTAATAATAATAAAGAACATCAATAGGGAAACAACATATCTGAGTCCAGGAGCTGCTGAAGAAGGATTCGGGTGAAACTACGAGCTGTCTACACATGCACCCGTAGACACACCGATTCCCGTTGGGGCCGGCCAGAATGAATTAGACAACGAGAAAAAAACAATTGTCCGAGAACGATAAACGTAGCCGGTTACACACTTCAGCGCATATAAAGCAATCCTGCGACAAAAAAAGCCGTCCATTCGTCGACGTAGCTAAGACAACGTTCGGCAACCGAGAAACGAAGGCTACAGGATAACAGTGGCGTGCTTATCGTTATTATTGTTGCTATTATATTACGCGTCCATCTTTATGTAGCGGAGATACCCCACAAAGTTGTTCAAACGCCTATGGAACAAAGGAACATTCGTTTCGCTATATTGGGGCCATATGTATCTATCTAGACGCTATGCTGCCTGATCTATGAACTCCAGTGTAGGAGCATTGTAATCATAGCAACGAAAATTTCGCGCCCGTTGTTACTGTTTTCTTGTTCAACTAACCAATACACAAAGGTTCCCGCACGTTTCGATATACGTATGCAGTACAGTGGTAGCTTATCCTCTCTTCTACGCACAGGCTTATCTTACTAGGCTCTCGTTCCTATTAAGAGATACATAAACACCTGTCTGTGCAGGAGCCAGCCGATGATGTACTGTACTATACGCACATGGATGCACGCATATATCAAGCAAGCCCAGATACATCTTTACGGCCTCATATGTCATTGCATGTGTTAGTACATATATATATGGGCATAAAGTTAGAAGTCTTAGTTTTTTATCAGGCTGTGTATCCATCCTCTGGTTAAGGGCGCGGGCACATCTGCCCGCCTTCATTAATGGATTGGATGTATGTAATGATATCGTGCACTGTGAAGTTATACATTCCTCTCTGTTACTGTCAACGTCTTTGGATGGTAGTCTGCTTGACTCAAGGTCAAGGTCGTCATCATCTCAAGGTCTGTTTTCTATTGTTAACTTCGTCTCAATCAAATTTCAGTCATCGACATTTCCGAAGGCATGCATACTGAAAATGGCAGTCACAATTGTACAAATGGCATAAACAATACTGGGGGGAGAGATTCACGCGGGGCGCCTATTGGTCCGCCTGTTTCGGTATCGATTTGTCATAGACCTCAGTTATATCGCAGCTACTTTTGAGATAAAAATAAATATCACCTCCTTTCAGCCTCTCAGTATCTATCTACTAGGAAATGGCGCTTATTAAATCTCACAATTGCGTCCGTACGGCCGTTTATGATTCTATTGTTAATCGAATCATTTTGAACGATACGGGTGTACGATCAATAGGAAGTTGCTAAGTAAACTGCCGCGGCCGCGCTATTAATAATCTGTAAGTTTCTGTTTCCAATTGAAGGTTACAAAATATTTATGCTATTATATTAAACGATAGATGGTTAGCTGGACACGGAGCAATTATTCTGTTGGCTTGGACAGAGTTCGAAGGTTGGATAAATTGAGGTAGAGCTACAAATAGGAGTAGGCGAAAGTTGGGTTCTCAGGTATAAGTACGATTTTTTAGCATAAACGTACATGACGGTGAGTAGGTGCATCTCTAGGGCGGCAATGCTGTCAGTGACAAGTTAGTCTAGCGAAGACTTTTAATGAGGTAAATCGATGATGTAAAGCTAGAATGCCTTCGAACCAGATGTTTTCAGTGATCTAACAATGTGTTGCTACTGTGAACGACTACGTCGTGACGTTATTAAAGTTAAGTAGCGTATTGTGTTTCCAAAGCTTTTTATACGTTTCCACTGTGTGTGTGTTGGTACGTATTACCACATGGTATAACGTATGCTTCAAGCAGACAGGACTCTCTTGTGATAAGGTAATCGACTCGTTAAAGGGTCTAATACAGTCATGCGGAAGTTAATGAATCAGTAGATAATCATTCAACTCGAGATTTCTATACGACGATCCATGATTGCCAGTGAACAAAAGGTTCGTAAGTAAAAAAAAAACCTGTCAGTTTGCAGTAACAGCATATATCTGTGTTTTGCCATGTAAATGTTTAATCGAAAACATGAAGTTTTTACAGAACGGTTGTTTTTTTGGTCCGCTGTGTCCCAAATTTGCACCTCGTGATAATGAAACTTCACGACTGGCAACACGTATGTATCTTACATCTATATTAGTCAGAAAATATATATGACGGATATCGTATGATACGAATAGCACATTGTTTTAACCTAAGGCTAAGGCATCTACCTTTAGGCTACGCTTTGTGTTACAGTATTGCATAGCCAGTCTGTGCAAAAGTTGTAACGCTCAATATACAATGGATAGAAAACCGTTTTTAGAAACTAATGGAGGTGACTTAAATAAGGCATGGTTTTGTTTGATTAATTATAGAAATAACATAGATGCGTCTTACAAGCTCTATCAACATCATGCGGAAAAAGACTGGGTAACGTATTTGCCCGCTAAGCTTAGGAACACGCGGTGGTCAGGGTTTGAATCCGGCCATAGACGCATGTTGTTTCATGCTAGGAGCCAGCCCTCTGAGCTAACATTTGCCAGTTTAAGTGGCGCGCATAAAACAGGAATGGCAGGGGCATTATGTTTAAATTATAGATTTATGCTTTGCTTCGTTAGAAGAGAGCTCCGAGATCGAACGTATTTAACGACGACGAACACACAGTATCTTTGTTATTTTCGGGATTATAATAGAGTATTAGACTGAAACCGGGCTTTAAATTCAATGAAAAATCAAATGCGTCTTACTTCTTTCGTCGACTTGAAATACATTCAGAACCTTAGTAGAACAATGAAGGCACCGGATTCAAAAGATGAACGGAATGCGTTCCCTATAGCAATGAAACATGAGCACATAACAAATCTCTCCGGATTAAATAATAATATTAATGATAACAACAATAAGATTATTCATGAAATGTTCATATCCCTCTAGCTAGTAGGTCGTCGCATTGGAGAAGAAAGAGCCCTCGGCCTGTTTTTAATCACGAATGGCACCGCTCTCATACATTAAGCCGTGTACTCACGTCCTGTACTTTTAGTTAACTTAAGTAGGCTGACCGATCGGCTGGCGACGTTCGCCCCAGCTTTTGCCCTTTTTCATTTTCTCCTACTAGGAACAATTGTAACAGGCAGCAGTCATGCAGCGAGTGTTTAGCGGCCAGAGACGACCACGTCATCCGATATGGCACTCTTCGCAGTCTCGCCGAGTGAGAACTCGGCGAGATAGAGGTAGACAGACAGACAGAGAGAGAGATAGATCCGCTAATGTACAAACGCTGTGATTAAACTGCTCAGGTAAAAATAGCACCCAGATCTTCCTTACATCCGACATCGAGAAAAAACAGCGGCAGCAATAACAGGGGTACCAATCAATACCACAATTCTGAACGATCACTGCAGCCGTCAGCGGCAGTATAAGTAGGGCCAGAACTACGGCCAACCGTATGGAATTGGTTTGTTGCCCCTGTGCTATTGCCACGGTCGCAGTTAAGTATATTAAGTGAGATCAAATAGCTTCAGTCGTTTGTCGAACTGTTCATTCCCCTACGGCTGTCACAGCGGCGCGCACCCCCGGCCAGCGGGTGCTGCAACAGCTGAGACAAACCAAAACTGAACGTTGGTTGCTGTTTCTGCCGTTAGGAATTATGTTGCTCTTCAATTTCGTTCACTTGACGCTGTGCTCTATGCATGGCGGTATCATTTTCTCGACGTCATCTTTTTCGTCATCTTTATCTTGTCCTGTGCCCTGATCAGCGTTGCCTGTTGTCCTAGCATACATCCGCTAGCATACACGCACATACACACACACAAAAGTAGTCCTGAGAAGGATACACAAAAACTCAGCAGAAACCCTCCCCTTGCCAGCTGTATTCCTCTCTCTGCTTTTTCCAGAATTCAGTGTCACTATGGCTGTACTGCTGTTCCCGCTGCTATCCCCTTATTCCGTGTCCCGTACCTCCTTCGCCTGTGTCGTTCCTCCGGCGCGTCCCATCAATTGAAGCCACTGCTATTCTCGTATTCGTTTTCATCAAATAATCAGAAAATATAAAGTTCAAACAGTAACCTGCCTTTTCCTTTTCGACTGCACATCATCGTCGTCGTCGCCGCCGCCGCCGGCGTTCCCGCCGCTGTTTCTTCAGAGTGCCGCTTGTCCGCGCTGCGCATCGCCGAGCCGCGCCACTCGTTCTCCGTTCGTTCTTCTTTCTGGCTTGCGCTGCTGTTCCTACTTTCGCGCCATCTCTTCCTTTTCGATAGTGTCCGGTGTCTTATGCTGCTGCTGTTTCCAAGGAGCGACTACGTTGTTGAGCCAGCCAGCTAGCAGCTCCAGCCGCGGCCCTAGTTACAGCCATCTCCAACTCTCCGACGACGAGCTCCCCAACCCAACTCCCGTCTGCGTTTGCTTCTACCCCTCGCCCATGAAGTGAACAGGAGAAGCGACGAAACGCTTGCAGCGATTATGAGGATTAAACAAATTTTAAATTTACTCGCGCTCTTCCCGCACTCGCGCTGTACGCTATCCCTGAACCCGATAGCCGTTTAGTATCCCTCTTCCGTCCTGGTGTTTTCCCGGTAAGTCCATAACAGCCTGTGTTTGTCTGTCCTCGGTCCGGTATCATCGTCATCACCGGTATGCGTGCATCTCATGTATTTGTGTCAATCGAGGCAGTGCGCCAATGGCGTCAGCGCCGAAAGCGACGCCGATGGTGGAAATGGTGGGTGCACTGGCTGGGACGTTCGCCTTAGCTTTACGATTTAAATAGCTGGTTCTTGGCCTGCCTGTCTGGCTGGCTGCTTGTGCCGCTGGATGGGTGGATGAATATATAGGTAGGTGGCTGGCTGGCTGGCTGGCTGGCCGGCTGGCCGGCCGGCGAGCCGGCCAAGAGGCGAGTTGTGCCTAATGCCTCGCGTTTGAGATTAGGTTCCTCTTATATACGTAATACCAACATTGGTCGTATACACATACGCTAACGCGGGCACACGCCGAAGCACACATATGGCACATACATTTGAACAAGAATCATTATGGAGGGAAGGAGGTCTTTCTCTCTTCCTCTTCTTAGCACCGTAGTCGTCTCATGCTAGCTCTGTCTGCATTCCCAATCTCTGTCCGCCCTCACGAAGCAGATTCTCTACCTCAGAGATCTCCCCCTTCTTCGACCATATAACCCACAAAGCGAGAAGGATTCGCGCCGGGTCAAGCCCGATCGGGTCGTACTTATAGAGGCGCACATCATTTCAAAGCGCTGTGACGCCCGGCACAGAAGAACAAACTTAACAAGTCCCATCAATTTTAAAAATGCGTTTCGCAAAACGCGTCCGCAGTAACAAGGACGACAATAACAATAATAACGACGGGTTTGAAGTGTTGGCTGAAGTGTCTCGAAAGAAGAAGACATTTCAACTAGCCTCGTATCATCTTAGCGACTGATCTTATAATACGCATAAATAAGAACATATATGCATTTATATGGATCGATAAGAATACGCTAAGAGTGTAAATATGAAGGCTGTATTGCAATAATAGCTGATCCCTAATGGGAAGGTGGCACTTTTCGGGTCAAAAATGACGGCCCAATTCCAGAGGAATAACAAGGGCTAAAAACGCCCCAGCCGGTAACAGCAATTCCGAAGTTGGAAGATGTACTTGATGTACGGCAAAAGTGCTAATAATAGATTCAATAGGAGTCTATACTTAGAGAAATTCGACCTCATTTAAGCATTTCATGCTTTTTGTAGTACGGGATTAAACTTCTTCGGATTTCGGATAATATGCGAATAGTAAAAACGACCTCATGCTTCTTTAACTACCAAGATAGAAATTAAAATACATCTTATTTTATAAATGTCAACGAATAACTGAATAGCGCTAGCGATGATAGGTTTATATGTGTAGGGTTCAAGTATATAGGCCTATAATAAAGCAGTATTGCTCTTCGGTTTTCGGTAATATGCTGTTAAGATGCTGGACAAATTTTCACCTCTTATCCATCTGTCACTAATAAAAAAAAATTCATAAATAGAACTGTCTGAATATTGTTTTGAGGTATCACTGTACCAAGGGATACGATTTGGTATATAAGGAGAGCAGGTTTTCGCCATATAGAGCAGTACGCGTTGATGCAACAGATGTTGAACGACAAGCACACTCAAGTAACGACCAAGCAAATGCGCGTCCTAGGTCTAACCAAAGCCGAATTATCTTTACGGCAATAAAGCATTTTTCAGGCCCAAGTTCACCGCTTCCAAACCAAATCGAACGTCTCTCAAATCAAACATACCGCTTAGCACCTATATCTAGCTTGAAAAAACTAGGCCTAAGGAGTTTGTATTATAGACAACGGGTATTCAAACAGGTAGATTTATCCTGTACATATTCTGTAATTATACATTATTTTTTTCGATAATAATACATGTGTGTTCACTTGACGAGAAAGCTGTATAAAATCTAATTATGAACACAAATCGTATTAAATTAAAAGAAAAACATCGTATTAACGGTTAAGGCTCGATTTCGCAAATAAGAGTATCTCTACCCCTATTCCATTAGCTACACAATCTAAAACTGTCCTTCAGCTTGGTCTATAAATAAATCCAAGAAATAATAATCATATAGACACACGATATAATATCTGAGCAATAGGAATGCGGGAAGGGCACAGAAATAATCAGAAGAACGCTTGTTTCTAGGTGAATTTGCTATATATCTACGTGGGGGCATTATGTTATACACGCACACGTATAAGCGTGTGGTAGATGGATGAAATGACTGGTGGAACTAGCGGCAAATTTTAGGCAAACCGTGGAAAGGCAGGATCGTCGAGTATTGCTAGTACATATAATCGGAGTCTGGCGTTTCTTCGGGTCGAAATACAGAACAAGACATATTTGCCTGAAGATGCAGATGCATATGTTTGCATTTGTATCTACGTGTCTACGAAAAAAGCGTACGGCCACGCAGGATAAAGGGGAATACGAGGTAAAGGCGCGAGGGAGAGTGGGAAAAGGCAGCACGGGCGAGGGGGGTTAAGGAAAGCAACGCAAAACTGGCTACTAATGTATGCAGAACCAGTGGCAGGAGTGGAGTAAAGCAGCTGGTAGAGCTGGGGAGCAGAAAGTCCCTCATCGGTAAGGGCAGCCGTGCTACCGGCAGCCGCGTCACACGCTTCCTGATCTCCTGTTGCATAAAGAAAAGCTTGCTATCTTGCCCCGTTCTGCTACTGCTCGCAATGGAGCACATACATAGGTGGGGCAGCGGGCATGATGTGGGAATTACGGGAGACCAAGAAGTCGAGAAGCGGCAACGGCAAAATAAGTGCTGGTGGTAGTGAAGCATTAGTGGAGGTCGTACATTATTTGCGATATTTTAGTAAGGACAGTGTGTCTCCATCGGCTTTATTTCGTCGTCTTGTCGAACGAAGCCGCTGTTGCTCCAGTTACCGCGGCCGTCAACGTCGCCACCGACTGCTGGGGCTCCTCGTTTTCAGCCAACAGAATAGACCCAAGGAAAAGCACAGGTCTGGGGAAATATTACCCCTGCCTGCCCTCCTCTAAAATGTGGGGACAAGGCGGACTCGCGGGCGTGGAAATATTACGACTGCCAAAGAGTCGACGGTATACAAATCAGGGTTGGGGTGGGGAATCTCGAGTTGCTTCACCGCTACTTCTGCTACTACTAGCACTGGCCGTGCGTCGAACAAACAAAAGGGTGAAAGGAATAGAAAAAAGAATAGGACAGACCCGACGGCGGGGGGTGGGGGGAGGGGCGGCTGGCCAACAACCCGCCAGTTCAGTCGGTATGACTATGGTGCTTCTGCTGCATGAGTTCACGTGTATGCAGTAACTCTAGCTATTCCGTTGAGCGGCAGCGGTAAAGGCAGCGAAGAGAAAGCGAAGGCCAAGAGAAGAAGACGAGGATACTCTTGAAACTCATGTATTTTTCGAGTATTTTTCCCCATCGGTTCGTTTCGAGAGTTACGTACTCTACATTGGTTCCCATTTGCACATCCTATTGGCAGTAATCCCCGCATGCGGTCCGTGTCCCCGTATATGCCCCGTCAACCCCTTAGCCAGGCAGTCCGTGCGTTTCTACACGCGGTCGAATATAGTCACGCAAGTCTTATTCAGATGTTGCACAGTCACAGGCTACCCGTATGCTTCCTTTTGCTACGACTGACGCTGCTGTCGGTGCCCTCTTAGAAGACACTAATATCTCTTTCAACCCCATTCCACCATTGTACAACTTACGTCGCGTGCATAATATTAAACACAATACGACCCAGCAGAGATACTGCAGCTGCTGCTACACATTCATACGATGAGGCTTAAAGATACGAAATACAGAGGCCGATGCGCTGTACAGAAACGAGACCGTGTTTCCTTTACGGGCGTACAACGGCACACGGCATGTCATTCGTTGTTTATGTTGTCGGTTCCGTTCAGTGCCTCTCCTGTTGTTGTCGTTGTCGTTGTTGTTGTCGTTGCCGTTGTCGTCGTCGTCGTCGTTATTGTTGTTGTTGTTGTCGTCGTCGTCGTCGTCGTCGTTATTATTATTATTATTGTTGTTGTTGTTGTTGTTGTCGTCGTCGTCGTCGTCGTCGTCGTCGTCGTTATTATTATTATTATTATTATTATTATTATTATTATTATTATTATTATTATTATTATTATTGTTGTTGTTGTTGTTGTTATCGTCGTCGTCGTCGTCGTCGTTGTTGTTGTCGTTGTCGTCGTCGTCGTTATTGTTGTTG
>NW_019215411.1:0-13457 GCF_002532875.2 Varroa jacobsoni | reverse complement strand
GTGTTAAAACAGTAGTTTTTTTTTTTTGCTGACTTCCCTTAGGACAAATTTGCGATTTGGGATCATCGTCTGCCTCGGTGCCTTCCTGCGATGGCAAGCATCGCCGCACTGTAGCTCAGCAAGCACAAAAGCTGTCTCGAACTCAAACAGCTGTTTTGTTACCCTTCCGCTAGATGCAGATATCGTCCCGTGTTTATTGACTCACGGCAACAGACATAAATCACTAGCACAATTTCGCGGTCAAATTAAAAATAAGGATAAATTCCGTATGGCTGAAAAAAAATTGCCCAACGCTACCTAGACCTTCAAGATCTTGTAACGTTTCATAGTTTCCAGTAAACCATCACTTATCTTTTTACCGGTCGTATACAAAGAACACGTATTTTCATCATATACAACGCCTACATTGGTGTTAGTTTTAGACATAAGATTGCAGTGGGACAGAAGAAGTTGTCGACAAACAATTCGAATCCACATGTAAACAGTCTAGAGTAAATGCATGAACACGATGGTCGTAACACACTGTCCAACACCATGTGGAAGCCTTTCAATGCGACAAAAAATGTATTTAATAAAACGTGCACGGAATCTTAAACGAACGTTTAAACACAGACGTGCACGTAAGTCTGGTCACTGAAATTATTATTATGGAAAACCAGGGAGCGGTTGAAGATGGCTGGGAAAGCTTGCTCCGATGTAGTGTGTAATCTGCTAAAAAAGAATTCACGCCAAGAATTGAAATGAATAGGTTTTTTTTTTTCAGCGGCAAAAGAGATGTCCTCTTTTTTGCAGGACGATTATTCGCTACGAAAGGATTTCAGAAGAAACAGGAAGCCAGAAATGAAAGAACTTCGTAACCTCTCGTTCATATTTATGCCGTCTGAATCAAACAGGATGTATCGATTTTTTTCATGACCAGAACGATGCTTTATAACACGCCACTGTGTTTAATTAAATAGTACCATTATTATGATCCGTATCGGTGCTTTGTGATATAGTCAAGGAAGACAGGACTTCAATATCGTTCTATTATATGAATGCAGCTTTGGTAAAGGCATAATTATAAAAAAAAAAAAAAACATTCTTATTTATTATCGAATTTTTATTTGACTTGATAAAACAATTAAATCGTTTATCAGAAAGACGGTATCAGCTTATTCAGCTGACCAGTATCTTATTGCTTAGAAAACATCTTGATCACAAGTAATCTGACAAAGGCCATTGCTTCCGCATCGTCCGAAACGTTTTAGTCAGTACATTAACTTTAATAATCATATCGTTGACTTCTAAAAAAAAAAAAAGCCTGTTAGCCTAGACGCTCCGATTCGCCTACGAGCCTTAACTCTTCTAACGTGAGATTAGGTCAAATAAAGCAATACATACTCTTACTTGAATACTTCCCATTATATATATATATATATATATTTTTCATATTTTTTTTTTTTTTTTTTTGTTATAACGTTTATCTGTAGCGACTTTAGCTACGGCTATGGCATTATTGGAAAAACATTACTGCCCGACCTAAGTTTTAAGGGGCTTTCTTATTGATAACAGCCTTTCCTGCCCGTCACACAAACTGTTATCTTGCACCGGATCATTTTGTATCGGAGCGACGTATATACCTGTCTTTGTAACGGTGCTCTTTCTTTTAACGATTCTCATACGATCATCCAACTGTTAGATTGAGCCCTTTTAACAAGGGGTCATATATTAAGGGGTATAATTCCTGTGTGCAATTGATGAACATATAGATAGGGTTCGCTACTATCGATGTTTTCTTGACTCATTCGTCTCCTAGTCATAGTCGGGTTAGGTTAGCTTCGAAGAAGACGTAGACACATTTCAGTTCATGCTGGAAGCCAACAGTGGCGTCAAACCCGAAGTATTTAGTTTAGATGCTCTCGAAATATTGATTCTGTCTATATTTTATTATTGGGTATAGCCGAGCGTTTAAAAGCGAACACCAGCAAGCAATTTGGCTAAGAGCTACATGTTAACCTCCTAAGACACCTCCTTGAAAACACAGATAACCCCGACTTAACGTCCAGTTCCGGAAAATGATAATTCGACTACGTGCGCCGCTAGTATAACTTCTAAGAAAGTCTTGCGTCATGCCAATACGATACTGAAAGGAAAGGACGAATTTGCATCAATCGAATAAGGTTATCGTCCTGTTTTTCATCGTGCACACAAGAAAAAAAAAACACTCTGTTCTTCTTTCTTTGGTAAGTGTTGATAATACTCATAATCGCGGCCACAACTATTCATCTGATAGCCATTTTTGACTAATAGTACGAGTCGATTGTAGGTAAACATTAAACAAAGATCAGTAATTTTTTTTCTTTTTTAATTTATGACAAGAGCCCATGAAGTTGACCAAATACCAGACCTCCCTAAATATCTGATAATCATTTCGGCATATGACACTGCAACGCAACCTACCGGAGTCTACCTGCCAATGATAGGACTCGGTTGTCCAAAATTGGAGTACTTTAATAGTATAGTTAGATAATTACTGAGCAACACTTGGCAATGGGCGAAACAAATGCAGTCGTGCGTATCCTAGTTATTCGAAAACGTAAGCCATTGCTCGTTGCTCTAAATCTAGCACCTAAACATACCGTTCCATGCGCAGACAAGTAGAAATAGAAAGATCCTCTGAGCAATTGAATAATCCCGTATGAATACCATAAACTTGAAAGGTTGTAGCCTTCGACGCGCATATATCATTCGAAGAGTGTACGGAGTCACTCTAATAACCGGTGCTGTTCAGGTATTCTGTTGTGAAGACACTTCAGCTCTCTGTATATCTTCACAAACGCTTAACAATTATTTGTAAGCGGCCTACTTTACTGTTGTGCTGAGCGGTGCTCTTATTTACACGAATGCACTGAGGCAATTAAATGCGTTTAGCGAAGACTCTTGGGTAGAACAAGCAAGGGCTCGCTAAAATAATACCGGTCTTTTTCAGCTTACATCGATGCGTTCCTAATTTGAGGACGTACAGTCAGATACGTGGCAATGATGACACAGAAAGCTCTTTAAGCGTATTTGATGCGCTGAGATTGAGTCAGTATGAAGCAATGCTTAACGGCAGTGCCCGTCACAAAGCTAGGCACGTTGATTTACCTTAGTATTGCTGGTAAAAGATCAAAGCAGTACGTATATAAAAGCGTATGTCTAAATTAAAGTTTACCTACGAAACAACAGGTCGCACCATACTCACGGTAGGGGTAAGTGAACGTACTAGAAAGCCAAAGGGACAGTTTTAATAAATAAGTGACGCTCCACAGAGTCACAAATCTATATTTCTATATTATTTCTGTTATTTGTTCTATATGTTCTGAAGCTCCTCAGTTTTCACATCGACACCATAAGCAGTTTTGCCTGAAGTAAAGTTTAAATCAATTATAACTCAAATGCCCTGAGAGTATTATTAAGTCTCAGTCATGGTAACAGATTGTAAAAACCATATTTTCGGTTCAAACAATGTATCGTAAAAACAGTCCATAATAATCCATAAAGAAACAAACACGATTTGTGATGATAACTAATTAAGTAACTTATTTACACCGACGAGCCAAATAAATGGGTATTCACGACAACTAATATACTTTCTATAGTAAATATCCCGAGCTGTCGAGTACCTAGTGCTATTCCCAATGATCATCTCAAGTATAATAGACCACCTGATCCACAGTGAAGATAGAATTGTTTGGGTAGCCTTAGTGCTCACAACCTAAATACGATAAACTTCCTATAGAACCGGCGCGATTTGTCTTGTCTGATCAACGCGTTGAGGCGGCGTTAGAACGCTGTTTGGATATGTATTAACGATTCTCCTCAGCTGCGACTATATCAGTGAATGAAAAGCGTCGCCAGCTGGCAAACTTGCCCCTGATTATTACAATACCCACTAAATTGAATATATATCTGTTTGAAGGTACAAAGCACACGTTTTCTTTATAGCTGTACTGCGGAGCAGTTCAAAAAGCAGAACGCATTTCGATATGGGGTTACGACACTTGATTACAGGAAATTTTCAATTTAGCATCACCACCGCGTTTTCCTAATTTTTGCAGAAGAGTAGTTGCATATCTAAGACAAGTTTGCACGTTTACCTTAGAGAGTCCTTACGGCTGGATTGTATGCTAATTTACGTTGTAAGGCCCTATCGTATTTCTGGATTAATTTTATGCATCTACGTAACGAGCCATTTTTGACATCATACTTTTGTGTACTAGGCTAAATTATTCCGCTAACAGTGGATTCCGCTGCTTTTTGAATTTTTGGAAAGGACGGAGGCGTAAGTCGAGGCTGTTTGAGGACCTTTAGTATTAGTCTGTTTTCCTTTATTTTTCTCTACACATCGTATATTGTCTCGTAGATGATACTGTTGTAGGACGGTAAAAGGGGAATAGACAGTTGTGGCTGGCATTGCAGTACTAATCACCTATAGTTAGTAGCATATAAATAGTTTGCTCTTATGCCGTACGCTTCTTATGCAACCAGCTCTTTGCGTATCTCTAATGATACTGCCACACGTCGACAGGCGTCTTAGAAAAAAAAAAGGAAATAAAGCTCATGAATTGTTATTATTAAATATAACTATATTAATATGTTTTTAGGTAAATGCACAATATGTCAGGACCTTAAACGGTATTTGCACGTAATTACGCCTCGTGTAGAAGTCGCAGATACGATAAAGACGGAAAGTCTGTTCTATACGACTGTCAGAAGCGGTGATAATGGGAATGAAACATTGATTGCAGTTTATATATGTATATACATATATATGGTCTAACAAAAACCACTGAGAAAGACGTATCGGCCCAGTGCCGTCCTAACGCGGTACGTTGATGATTACCTGTCGAATATGAATATTGTTAGTTATTCCAATTATTCCAAAATTATTTTCTAGAACTTTCTTTACTAAAACCATAAATCGCAGTGTCCTACTCTTTGTCGGGGGACGACCAGCTGCGCGTCTTATAATCATCTCTATAAACTACAATATTAACTTATAAGCATGAATCACAGATGTACCTAAAAGTTACTACCCGTCTACGGTTAAAATGGGTACACGTTAGCAATAGACTTGAATCTTAAATAATCCAAACATCAGGTTATCGTTTTGTCAAGTAAAGTGATTGAGCTGAGATAAATAAAAAAGGGAAAAACATAATGGTAGTTCGCAATAATATCTAGCCAGAGGGATTCGCAAGCGAGTGCACGGAGATCTGAGGTAAGAAATGGTTTATTCGTTGAGTACGTCAGTTACCGCTCGGTTCAGCTGGTCGTTAGCGCCTTTTATAAAATCGATGGCCAAACCCATGGAGTTTACTAGAACGAATATATCGTATTTTAGGACACTCACTGTCCTAACCTTGATGGTCGGATTTTGTCCCTGATTACCCGCCACAGATTTGATTTCTAGAGTCAGAACTGATTTCCTATCAGAAAGCTGAAAATGTATCTTTATTTAAATAAACAAACAGAGATTGGAGCTTAGACGCAAACTTTTCGTACGTGTTCCTGTGGCCACACGTTTAAAATGAGAGTAACCACGCGGCCGAATGCGTTCCTTTTTTGTGTCAGTTTTTTTTTTACTCTTGTTTCACTGTAGATAACAATTCTTCTTTTTTTTTAGTGTCAAAGCTACTAGGTTTGCCTAACGACACATAATGTGTTCGGTACCAATCCAGATCCAATTGTTTCCCATTGAAGGTAGCATATATAAGCCCATTTACACCGACTAGAGCTAATTGCAAGGTAAGCGGTTAAATGAATGTACACGACTGGGCCCTAGGTTTCATGCGTTGAGTTATTGCAGGCACTTTCAGGCCCCACAGGGGATCAAGGAGCGTAAATCTAGTCCACCTAATCGTAACATGCATGGTGAAGTATGAACATTCATGAAAAGTGGTCCGTACATCGTGCTTCCGTGTAGTTGATTACATCGATTTAGCAAACACGCGCTTATGTGTGTGCCAATAGCCCTATATGAAACATGCTTAAAAACAAACAGGGCAATATAGCGTCTATATATTACATAGCCAGGATACTAGTTGTTCCCGTTTACGGGCAGCACGGGTAACGTGCACTAATTCACAGTTTAGAAATCCAATGGTGTTACTTTCGATTGTAACTGTTACAGGTTACAACGTAGCTGAGGAGAGAAGTTCGCGGTTTGTTAGACAAATAACCTCTATTGTGCAATTGTCTTTGGACGGCAATAGGACATTGTAAATGAGAATCGTCAATACGTCATAACCGTTGCTCTGAACGGGCACACAGTTCCGTGTCACATTCATCAAATATCATTGGAATTGTGACAAACATGTATCATAATGTCCGCTTTGCCGAAAACGTAATCCAAACAATGCTTAATCCGCCAATTGGCTGGTCTGCATTTCAGCTTAATTATATGGTTCGATTGATTCATATGTTTTTAATATCGGATAAAGATCAATAGGTAAGTGGTTGTCCAGGAGTCAGTATCTGAAAAACTGCCCGCGTAACTTAAAAGTCTAGATAAATTACTAAAGTATTCTTCCACACTATTAAACATTGTACGGCCGATATATAATAGAAGCGATAGTCGTTTCCAGTGCGTGAACTCGTGAGTTGAGCCCCACAAAGACTTGAGACAGGCTCATAAGGAGCGTAATGGTCTCGTAAACTGCATAGCTTCTTATCATGCCTGTTTGTATACATGTCATCACGGGGGGCTAGCAAAACGGTTGAACGACCTGCGTCAAGAGGGTTCCTTGTGAATTCTTGCTTCTCCTTAATTAAAGTAGGAATTTTTGCAAAAAAAAAAAAAATAGAAACAGCAGAATACTATAGCAGAAGAAGACTCATAGCACTGTACACCCAACTACCAGACCTACTCCGTGCCCCATAATATTATTATATATCCAGCCACATACGATTCTTTTTCCAAAAATGCAATCTGGTGCATAGCTTGTCTGCTTTCTGTCACGCAACAATAGTCGATGACTTATTGCTGGCATCAAGTATTTTTTTGACGTTTTCCCTAACATTAGCCGTCTACCAGTCATAAAATGTCGCGATGTGCTCGTGTTCGGATGCCGGGTTCGTCCGATTAGGATGGCGACGCGCAAATGCAGAAGTCCACAGGCCAACCTTTTCGAAGGGTGACCCAGTCAAGTAGAAACGCAAGCCGCGTTTTCAAACGATACTCGATATTTGACGGAAGTCGAAGATTATTAGCACCGCTGAATATTTTGACCAGCAGCCAGTAAAGAGGTAGGAAGAGCGGGAAATATGAGTTTGTGAAGACTTCAGGCGAAGCCAATAGCGGCAGGTGGTTGCTGCTGGTTGAAATAGTATATTTCGAAGAAATAGAATAACTCATCATTGATCATTGCAATGATGATCACTTCCATTGCTTTTTTTTTTATGGTTTTTAAACTAAATGCTTAAAATACTATTGGCTAGTTCTTTATTAGGGAGAAGAACTAAACACAGTAACAAGATAACCTATTTATTATTGTTTAGAAAAAGCGTAAAACAGTGTGACCATTCGTTCGAATGAAGTCTGCCATTTTTTGGTCTGAGCTAATTGTTAATCGACGAATGCCGAGGTGCTGCTCCTTTTTTTTTTCTCTATACTTTATGCTAATTATACTTGCATTTTTTTTTTTTATTATTTAATAAAGACCGGAATCATAATAGCACAATCCATGTTACTTGCTCGCCATCAGCTGGAACATACAAATGATGAATTACGCTTATTTGAAGAACTAACCTATGCATATGCGTGCGCCAAGGGAAGCTCGTGTTATATCAAACATCTGGTAAACGAAAGTACATGAACAGTATACATCTGCATAGTAGGCTATTATAGGTTGCTATTGTCATTATGATCATTACTCTTGTTAATTAGTATAATTAGGCAGAGTTGGATTGCAAGTTCGTACTTACGCATGGACTCACTCATTAGTATAGCCATACTGGTTTTATGTTGAGGTCACTGCGGATTATCTTTCATTACAAACGCGTCGTTTCACTGGTGCCTAATCACAGACGTCGTTGTCCTACAGAAAGTATCAAGTAGACCTTTGCGCGACGAAAAGTATACGGTTAACACAACGTAACTTATAACTTTTCGTATCATATTGGAAAAAAGCTAATCATTTGTTTACCTATGGGAGCAGAATGTCACGTACAGAGAAACTTCTACACACATGTTGTAGATAATGAATGCGAGCAGAGACAAAAGTATTACCTTCAAGGGCCAGAACATCTTCCGCGCCTAGAATGTTACAATTACACGACAGAAATAATTACTCTTCACTCCTTCGCAGTACCAGCGGCATCTACGTATGACATTTCCACTATCTGTACATTTACGTTCGTCATCTATTTTCTCCTTATATTCTTCTAGAGTCATTAGAGCGAAAAAGTTTTCACAGATGGTAACCCCTTCGGCTCAGCCCCCGGCCACCGGTCCACAAGTTCGACCTCGCTATCACTTCGGTTTACTTTGTATCCTACCCCTTGCAGCTCATCTATTTCGGCATTCAGATGACCGACCACAACGGCTAGCGGCCTATACCCTACCTCCTGTTTTTTTGTCTCACTAAAGATTTTCCATATAGAATGTTATCGTAATCGTACTATTTGTACCTATTAAAACTAATTTCTAACGTGTCAAACCATTAATATAACCAAGAATTTGGCCACTCAGCTGGTTTGTCAACTTAGTTGGCGAAATATTCTGGCGCCATCGTTCGCAACTGTGTACGTCAATTAATTGCGTTTACCAATCTACCGTTTGGCCGCCGGCTACAGCTTGGAGCACCACACCGATTCGTAGGCCCGTGACGGATTGGTCCTGGTCATCTCGAGCTTCCTGGATTACTGTTGTAGGCAGTGCGGGGATCGGGGGGTCTGGTGAAAATACGCACTCGCCGTTTCTGCGTTCGGTTTTGGCCGAAGTGACCACAATTGAACAGCTACGCATGTCACTGTGTAGACAGTGTACCTTAGTGGCGCCCCTTGGCGTCAAACGTGCACCGAAATTGAATGTCTGTTGTGCGCACTTGGCTAGCGGTACAGGCTTCCACAGGTACGTTCGCATTAGGCATAAGTGAAAACTAAAAAGTTACGTTCAGTAGGCAAAGTCGTTAACCTATTTTACAGAAAGACCAAGGAGCGGACGTAGCAGGCCTTAAGGGTTTAGCTTGGCCATTACAATTCCGCCATAAGTAACAGCTGCGGAACATTGCAGAAGAACGAAAGTAGGAGAAAAGCAAAGAAAATTAGTTGTTAAATTTATATGCGCAAGCACATTGTGTTTGTGGCGTGTTCACACGGGTTTCCCGTTACGCGAACTACAAAAGTCCAAGATGACCCCCTGTATTTGTTGCAAACGTTGAAATTCGCTTACGACGCTGAAGGATAAGAAAATTCACTGTGAACACATTCTATTTGTAGTTTATTAATAAGTCGATGTTGCTTATTTTTGTGCTAATATAAACCGTATAATTGCTTTGCCTTATTAGTTGTACTGATAGCGTGGCTAAAACATACGCAGACGAGCATTTTATTTCGAAATCTCAAAATTATGGTAACGACATGGTAACAGTTTCTAAACATATACCATTTGCGCGTATTTTTGTTCCATATACTTACTTCTGTTTTCTCTAGCACTTTGGCTGTATCTGCTACGTGAACAGGATCTAGCCTTTGCCATCGCCTACTTCTGCTGGTAGTGTTTAGGTCTTCATACACTGTATATATTGAAGCCAAGCGTTAGCTAGGCTGGTAGGAGATGTTTTGAATAAGGAGTTTTATCAGTCATCGTTGCACTTTGCTGCCGCCATCATGAGCGGACGACGACCAAATTGGATACCTGAATTGCACGTAGTGGTAAATAGCTAATTCACCATACGTCCCAGTGCGTGTTCTCCCTTCCACAGCAGTTTGAAAATGTTTTTCTTACCGACGATGTTGTCATACGTCCTATTATTAGGAAGCAAAAGGAAGCAGCTTTTACATGAAAGAACCATATTCAAGTACTTAGTTTGAGCACGGACCTATCCTCAATTAATCGACAGAAGACATGTGACCTTTCCAGGAGGCCTTATTTGATTGGCTAATGACTATATGTGCTTACCTATATTAGCCATTTTTTTTTTACCCGCTTTCGCCTCTCGCTCATGGTGATATCCCCCGTGAGGTCCTTGCTTCCATCACTACCTTCGTTACCCTAAGCAGTTCAATAAATGAGCCTCTCAAATTAGGATTAGAACAGTAATTGGGTCTAAGCGGGTTAATGAATGTGTTTGCTTGTCGTTTATATAATTGTTTAAACAGTATTGTGATTAATCTAAATAAATTTAGTCTCATTTCTGAAGTACTTAGCTCTGTCCAATTAGCCTATGATTGAGATCAGCTTTCCAAAGGCCAAGGGGCAAGTCCGTCACTGGAAGCATTGATATTCCAATGAGTCATGTGTCCTATAATAACCCGCTTCGACCAATGTCTCTGCCGTCCTTCTAAGTTGCTCTATTCTTGAGCGTGCCGCAAGAGATCAAATGTATTTTCTATTGGATGTACATTGAACGTGAAGCGTCTTCAAAATGCGCATGTTGAAAAAGCTAGTTGATAGAATACTTCAGTCGCGGACGTTCCCGATGTTATTAGTGTGCATCTAGTAAAACATACAATCACTGAGACATTCAACTGATTCTTTGATTTCGTTATTACCATTTAGAACCATGCGGTTCTGTATAGTTTCTTGCAATGTAAATTACTTTACCGAACGTTTATATTTCCATATTCTTGTTTGATCTGTTGGCACACGACAAGCCCACAAGTTATGCTGAACGACCTCTATCTGGGCTGGCTTCGAATGTCGCCCTGTTACGAAGCATCTGATCGACAATTTTGCAGACGACCCAGTCTAAGCTAGGCAAGGAGAGAAACGTATGGACCCACGAAGCCTCTGCAAGCCCACGCGGAGCTGTTCATCTCTACAGATGCTCTGTTATTGTAGCTCCCCCCTTTCTCTCTGTTTGTTCGGCATTCTGCAAAGAGTCAGCGCTCGGAGCTCTGCTTCGCCGGCGCAAGCGGCTTATATGTCCGATACAGAACAGGCCGAGCGATCCGCTTTGGCAAGCAACGCTACATAGGTTTGAAGGCTAGGTTAGACATGCTGTGTTACGTGTTGTAGGTAACTGTGTGAGCCGCTGTGTGCGCAGAATGAAAACGGGCAAAGTAAAAAAGCAGAAGATACCGCCCAAAACACGGAAGGGTCCGTTCAAGTGCGATGAGTGCGGTAAAACGTATAAGCACCGGGATTCATTCGCTGATCATTTGCGATTTCATTACGGCGAGCTAATCGATTGTAAGCTGTGTAACATGAAGTTTACTCGGCAGAGTCGTTATAATAGACACATGCTGACGCATACCCAAGAGAAGCCTTTCAAATGCCCCAACTGCGACAAAGGCTTCAATCAGAAAGGTACCCTTGCTCGACATAGACTTCGATATCACAGCGATAAGCCGTACGAGCCAAAACGACGGTTTGTCTGCGAACAATGTGGTTCTGCGTTTCCATCGAATGGAGCCCTTACCGTTCATATGCGAGTACACACTGGCGAACGGCCATACAAGTGTGAGCAGTGCGACAAAGCGTACAAGGGCCCGGGATCGCTGCAGCAGCACATAAAAAAGCATACGGGCGAACGCGAGTTTCAGTGCGCTGAATGTCTGGCGACTTTCGCTCGAATAGGCTCGTACAGAACACACCTGCTACTACACAATAAAGACCAACGCAAGCAATACGAGTGTGATCTTTGCAATAAGAAATTCGGCTATAAATCTAATCTTACTATGCATTTGATCATGCACTCAAATACGAAACCGTACGAATGTCAGCACTGCGGTAAAGGCCATAATACAAGCACCCAGCTGAAAGTCCATCTCGGCAGATACCATAATGGCGAGAAGCCGCACGCGTGCACCGAGTGCGATGCACGATTCACGACGAAAGGCGACCTGAAGGCCCATGTCGGCCAGCACGATCCGTCACGGCCATTGGCGTGCGATTTTTGCAACTATCGCTTCAACGCTGCCAACACATTACAGATACATAGGAACAAATTTCACGCCGAGGAAATGGAGCAACTTCTGACACAAACAGACTCAGCCGGGTGACGAAACACATTCGTAAGCAGGCATATACAACGTCGCAGTTATGCTTTTTGTTACTAGAAGTTTATTTATATACTGCTTGAAGTGGTTCATGTCAAGTTTGAACTAGAGCTAAACGGTACACCAATACTGATGGTACAGACCGATGATGGTCAGTGTAGTCTAAATACTGTTTCTGTATTCAACTGCATTCATCAATAGCAGACTATATAAATAAACTTGTCCTGGTAGGACATTAGAAAAGACTCATAAAAAGTAAAACGTCACCAAACCATGAAGCGCCACAATGAAATCCAATGACAGAAAAACATTGACCAGATGTGTATAAGTGGAATAAATTTTGTTGTTGATAAAAATTTCTTCGATAATATGGAATAATTCAATATTTTTTTTTTTATCTTACTTGTATATATGAATGTGCGCGAAGTTGTATGTTTTTATTTTTGCTAATGCTGACACTGGCAAACTGACCTTTCTATATTGATTTATATATACATTGACTATAGTTGTCATCGTACTGTAGGACATCAACAGAAGTTTATGATAGGTAACTACAAATAGTGCATATTATATACACATATATATATATATATGCATTACAGTAAGTAGATCCCTGTAGAGATAAATAAATCATCTTTTTAATACGTATCATTATCTTTACGTAATATACTTGTTTTTTTTTCGTGATTGATTAGCAATAAATCGTAATTTTCCTTTACAATTTTGCGGAACTTACTTTGTTTGTGGAGTTTGTTTACATAGAGCACTTAAAGCGGTGACTGCTAAAATATCATGCACTTAAAAATAGTATTATCATTAAAAAGATATACCTTATTTTTGGTTTAAAAGCTACTTAATTCTTGACTTGGCTTAGTAGTAAAGCCATTCAAAAGATTAGTTGCCCATGGATGAGAAGCACCAAATGAAAATGCTATACCGTTTTAAATATGTTCACCTGGCCAATAGGTCACCGATTTATTCGACATAAGCTCTTACTTTGCGAGTACTATGGCCCGACTGAATTCAGGATGTCCAACGGAGCTTTTTATGTTCTTGGGGGTAACTTTAAATTATTATGCTTAACCCTTAAGGCTTTCTAGTTAGAAAGAATGGCCTGAAAATTAGTGGTGTATACGACCTATTACTGCGCGATAGAATATTCCTGTTTTAATGCATCAGGCATGAGATTTTGCCTAAAGCAGGATTCAGTGTAGCTTTACACTTATAGATGTATGTCATCGTGTTGTTTGTTTTCTCTCTCTCTCTCT
>NW_019215410.1:0-13484 GCF_002532875.2 Varroa jacobsoni | reverse complement strand
CTCAGGATAAAATTTCCACTTACAATGAAATTGTTAAAAGTCAAGGAAATCTTTTTGGTCATATTTCAAAGGAAAACCTTACATGCAATATATTTGTTAAAGCTCAAAGAAGTTCTCGTTGGCCAAGTCTCAGCATAGAGCTCCCTCATACAGAAAAGTTGTTAAAACTTAAACAAGCTTCCTCTAGTTAAGTTTCAGGACAAAATTTCCACTTACAATGAAATTGTCAAAAGTCAAGGAAATCTTTTTGGCCATATTTCAAAAGAGAACCTTACATGCAATATATTTGTTAAAGCTCAAAGAAGTTCTTGTTGGCCAATGAATTCCCCCGCCATGATTGACCATGCCGAAGAACGTCTCTAGCTTTTTTTTTTAATATTCCGTCGACGGTTAGATGGTACAAACAATAAGATCTTAGCTTTTTGCAGATGCACCCAAGTCACCGGCAATAGTGGGAAGTTCTTAAGGAGTATCATTTAAACACTTGTAATAAAGTGCATTTCGGTAGAAGTATTGAATTTCCTATAGCTTTTCCCAGCGGTCCCAGCAACTTTTGCTTCCAACATACAACGCCGGTTATGTTTGATCCACGTAATGGAGGGATGTTCCAGATTATGGTGATTTGGATAGTTGGATTTTGAGACAGCTTTGTGTATGGTTTGTTCCGAAACGTTTTTTTTTTTAGTTTAACATAGATATATATATATAGAAGGCAGAGTTTGTGTAGTTCTACGTCCGCGATGACGTTGAGCACTGCATCGGACGGTTTCGCTTGGAGGCAGGACGAACTTCGTTTATGGCTAAATTCGAAGCACTTGCAAATGAGTACATCAATAGGCATTAATGAAAACATTTACGATTGATCTTTACACATGATTTGCCTTGTATTCACTGCTATATATATATATGTCGTGCAAGAGCGATAGGCTCTTCTATTACAAAGTTTTATAGCGTTTCTAAGAATTGAGCGACATGGTCAGATACGAATAGCATCACTCACATAGTATTAACGTCGGCTGTGAAAATGTGATCGATGTTTGTAAGACATTAACGTTTATAGAAGCACGTCATGCACGCAGCCATGCCGATGAATCGTATGTTCCAAGACAAACGCGATCTATATATACGCAGTACTCCGTTGATTTACTTCTAGGCCAAATCAACGATCAGATCGAGTCAGAAAACTCAGATACGAAGACTCACTAACGAATAACGCCACATCAACCCGCAGTTTGCGAAGCAATGATGACCGAATGATTATGCCTTTTTAGCGCTTTCGATCACCGAGTACTACGAAATCTTCCGCGCAGGAAATGAGGTGCCATTCTCCGTGCGGTGTGGATGGTGCCCGCAAAAGTACGATGTTCGGCATGCTCACTGGCGATCCTAGATTCGGTAGTCGAATTTATGAACAAGACTACGCGAATTTCCGGGGTATATGGGTTATTGGACCAGGACAATGCCCTCATTGACCGGATGACCAGCCGCGAGATTTTGAACCTGTTCCGCGCGCTTCGAGTTCTGTCCCGTGAACTGACGTCAGCGATTGTTGACCGCATGATCGAGCTGGTGGACCTCATGCCGCACGCGAACAGACTGACACGAACATATTGCAATAAATGCAAAGTATCGATAGCAGTAGCCATAGTTGGGAATTTACGTCTATTGTACCCTGACGAACCGATAGCCGGCGTATATCCAATAGCGGAACGCAATATTTAGGCAGCTCTAGCCGCTACCTAACGTGATCTTGGTTCTGCGGTCCTGCTAATGTCGCATTCAACGGCAAAGAGCGAGGCCATCGTCTTGGCATCATGCGTTGCCTTTGTAGATCTTAAAGTAGAATTTTATAGTACTTTTACGTAAAACTTGCCCGTCATTCGAAACAATTAGAGGACGCTGTCTGCGCATGCATGCATAACCTTTTCTCCGATCACTGTCAGCTTTATGGTTTAACCAACCATTAGGGTAGGCTAGGTTTAATATGAAATAGGAATATATATATAGAAATAGAAATTTTCGTTTGTTTGAATACCTTTCTTATTGTGAGAACAGTCTCTCATCGACTGCATGCGCCATGCAGTAGTACCCTGGTGGCGTGTATGTAGTGAAAATGGTTGAGATTCTCGACGTGTTTGTTGTCTGATGCAGTCGACAGTTGCCATCAACGGTTATGGTCAGTAGGTCTCAAGAAAGAAGCACTACTATTCAATATTTAAAAAAATTCTAACGGAAATCTTCGATGGTACTTGTAACACTAACAGCGTCTTCTGAAGTTCGGTGTAATTAGTTTAAGTCTTAGGGGGAGTGAAGCGTTTGAGTTTGCTTTTGCAATTGCGCACACGATCAGATCTGGCTCTCGAGGACGTCCAGCTATTATCCCAACTTTAAGAAAAAAACATGCTGTAGAAATAACAATTGGAAGATAAATTTCAGCTAAATTGCATCGAACTCTGAACCTATAGCAATAGCTAAACGATTTATAAAGTTCAAACCTTACAGCCAAACCTATTGATTGGTAGGGTTGTACACCTCAGAAATAGATTTTACAGGCTCATTTTTATAACCGATATCCCAACAAATCATTAGTTACTGTTTCAGATATTTTTTTTACTGCGCGCTATCAGCATTGAAGTCAACTTGTATCCTGAACACCTATAATGATTCATGGTCGCTTAGATAGGGTAAAATGATAAAATTCAGTCCGAAACCGTCTGAACAGCCTGAAATAGTTTGAAAAATGGTCAGTCCGTTCTTATAGCGTATATTATATCGCAGGTTTCAGATACGACATTGGAATAAGCGCCTTTCATATAGAATCTCCTTGAGCTCAAATGGCTGGATAATCGAGAGCGAGGCCGATCGCGTTTGCATCTAGTTCCTGAAACTAAATAAAAAAAAATATATAGAATCTGTTTAGTTGCGTTTTCTACAGGTCTCTGCACCCGACGCAGTCTCTGTCGGGGTCCCTAGTAAGCAATTACGGAATATCAACTTATGACATTCGGTGCACCGTTACCTACGGAACTGCTTTTTAGTAAACAACTACAAAAAATCGTTTGCCATCGTGTGCACACTGGACAATTGTGTTACCTTATGGTAGCTTCGTCCTAGTACCGGCTGACGGCCTAGATCTTGCCCTTTGCCGATGCGAATTTTGCATGCTTCGAAATCGGCGAGCTATATACATGATCACGTTAGACGTATAATAGAGCTCACCTTATGTATACTGTAACTCAAGTAGCAAATGTTTGTAACTATGAAATTAAGGATAAAGCAGAGCGTCTTACCCCTAGCGCAGTCACATTGCACATACAAATGGCAGCTCAGCACTGTCATCTGATTGTGCGGTGTAAAAAATGAGCTATTATATATATATATATATATAATGAATAAGCTTATTACGAAGAGTGAGATTCCAGCGTTAATATTATTGTCTTTGGGCTTTATTTTTGCCTATTACGTGCATTATAATTAACAAATGGAAGAAAAAGTTAGCGGACAATGATGATGAGATTACAAGATGATTTTGCTTATCCTAATCTAATTGCTTTGCTTTTTACGTATCGGAGGGACATCTACTAAAATGTTCAGGCACAGCTTCTTTGACCTTCCTAGCAGACCCATTATTGAAATCAAGGAAGCTGAAGTTGACCGGTGAATACACACGATAGCGCTGTCGATTAATCCACTCACGTCACAAGCAGCTATCAACTAATTGGGTCAATATGCGCGCCACCCCCCTGGGTTTAAAGTTGGCCTTTTTAATATTGTTTCAAGTATAACCCTTGTAAATAAACAGCATTTGGTTTGACAGCACCCTTCACTTCACAGCCGAAATTTTATTATTGATTGGTTTCCTACACGAGTACTAAGGCGTCAATACTCGAATTCAAAAGTTAACCAACCGCGACAACGGAATCTATTCGTATGCTTTTTACTAAGTGCTTCGCCAGGTATAGCAATGTACGTAGTCTTGAGCCCCTAGTAAGCAGTGACGATCACTGCTCGCAATAGCTTGACGGGATGACTATAATATGGCTCATATTCGAGATTACTGGACAGGCCGTGGCCTGCTGCGCGAGGTTTGCTGCGTAGGCTTGCAAAACCAGTACAGATTAGAGCGCCAATATGTACGGTAACAAGATACATCCTGCTAGTCCCGCTACTGCACAGTGAAGACTTCGTGATAGAACGAAGGTATTTGAAATTGCTTTATTGGATTTACAGAATTAAAACGACAGTAGCAAACGAGGCATTGACGACTCCCCGTACAGATATCAGCGTTTTATGTACCGTTCCTGCGAACCAATTATTGATAGGTGTAAAATACGGCGATGAGATAAACATGTCTACTTCTCAGGATATCTCACGACAATGTTGACGTTGGTAAATATCCACGTTGCAACTGATCAGTACGAACCGCTAATCTAAGGAAGTATAAGCCTTGCCATAAATGGGTATTATCCATATTATATTTTATTGGTGTAATACATTTAATATTTCTATTCGACGTGAGAATCCGTCCGAGATCATGAAGAGGGGCGTCTTTAATTGTCTACGTAAAAACAATAAGCCATCTATTTACGAGAGTTGCAGCAATGTGGGGGATTGTGTCACTGGTTGTTAGCTTTCGTCAAGCGATTCATTGCTGCACTTCTTGCAAGTTGAAAATGACTGCATAGAGGGTCACTATGAGCTACACCAGACAATCGAACGTTAGACATTTCCTACCGCAATATCGCTCTGACGGGCTGTGAGCGGTCTGATCGGGTGTTGAAGGAGACACTTGCCGTAAGTGCTTTCGGATCAACTCGATATGAGGTCTCCGACATTCTTAGTAATTTCTGCTTTTGGCAGGACGTCGTATTGCTGGAATACCAATACACAATGCTGTTTAGCCTTAACATGTAACAAACGCTAGTGCCGGCGGCAGCCGTATAATTATTCCACACAGTGTATGTACGGAACAAAATTACATCACAATACCGAGCTACGTTTAGAGTAAGATCAGTCCAGAGCAAAAGCGTCAGAACACTGGATTCATTGTTTAGTGAGTGAATTCGAAAGTAGCAGTTCGCAGTGAGCTCTCTTCTGCAGCCCTCAAGAAATCACTAAGCCCCCCCCGCATCCGCATCCGCATCCGCAGCAGATGATGAGGGTATTTTTGAAATTTTGCGGGCCTCAAGTTAGTCCTGCTTCAGATCTGCCTACTTAGCTAGAGGTTTTTTCAGGACCTCGGGTTTTTTTTCGACTTTGAGGATAATGAAAAAGCAATGAGTTGTTATACATTTGTACCGAAATAAAGTAGGAACGTCATTGGCCAGACGGCTGTTGCATGCGTCGTTTGCGGGGGCATACCTGCGAGATAGAAAATACTATTGAGTTTCGAAGCACAACCGGATGAACATCCCTAGACTCGGGATCAGGATTGCCATGATCATTCAAGCACCCGTAATAGCATACACGTACGCCGTAAACAGATATGGAAGGCCGTTAACTCACTACGTCATACGTATTCGTTTTCGATTCAACGTCTACTGCCATATGAACTGTACTAAATGGAACGCTTTATCTATCTAATTTAATGGTTTCATAGTAGAAAATACACAGGCTAGGGAAATTCTAATGAATCAAAATTGGTAGAAAGTTGTAACCGAACTGGTACATGGATAGATGAAACACAAACCTCTGAAACTGGCCTTCTACCAGCGATTTTAAAAGTGAATCAGAATCGTTGTCCGAAAGTATTATTACCATGCCTTTGCCAATCTAGCTCTCGCAGGTTTGAGGGTTTCAAGGATGCGTGATGCAGATAAGTGATTGGCAACTAACGATACTTAATATGAAATACGAAAACCTCATCAGACCAATGAACGGAACTACGCTAGCCCTAGTTTACACTAAACTAGGCTAGCGCAGGGCTGTTCACAAGGGGCTAAGACAGTGTTATTTATTTCTTTTTCCTACTTTTAGTCGAATAATTAATAGTAAATGGCAGATTTCGCGTTCCTTTTAGTATATGATATTGTTATAACATTTGTCCGCTTGAAGACGCGCAGAACCTGGTTAGCGTCTGTTCTAAACAGAAGGAAATACATTAC
The DNA here is from genome assembly GCF_002532875.2 of Varroa jacobsoni. NCBI lineage: Eukaryota > Metazoa > Arthropoda > Arachnida > Mesostigmata > Varroidae > Varroa > Varroa jacobsoni. The sequence continues at coordinate 7,380 of NW_019215410.1, read as the reverse complement.
ATACAACTGTTGATCAACTGGGTCGCCACGCTTACTTCTATTGCGCCTATTATTTTCTCAATTACCTATTGAATATTTAAATAGTTTTTTCCGATAAAGCGTACCTTCCCTCTGGCTAGCGGCCATACCTTTGCACTGTACTGAGATTTACTGTAATTTACTGCATAGATATACTGGTGCCTATTTTCGAAGTGATGAAAATTGTTCCACGCTAACTAACTTACTTCATTCGCAGTTATGGTTGTCAGTAAAGTTTCTCGAACATGTATCCGTATTGACATACATGGTAAACGTGCCCGATTTGTAACGGAACGGATTTGCAAGTTCCTCTAATGACGTGTCATAGACCCGTCATTTTTTATTTGTATGTTCGTACACTGTTGAAGAATGAAGATGCTTGGACGCAATATGAATCGTCTTAGAAAAAGCTGATGATAAAGAAAAACATTTTTCAGTTACATCTAGTAGGAGGCTGAGGGAAAGAAGTCAGTAGAGAATTGGTTGAGTGAAAGAGGTCACTTTGGATTTTTCCCACATCCCGTATCTGCCTGACGCTTACAGTTTTTCGTAAAAAAAAAATTAGCTATCGAGCCAACTGAATAAAGCTTTTTTTTTTTTTCCGATGTCTCAGCAATCGAGAAGTTCAAGCTTCTAACTTACTTGAATCAGCTAAAAAGTGGCAGTACTTATTTTACAGTGATGTGAACTAGGTCTTAATTTTGCGCCGAAAGCTGGGCATATTTTAGTTGGCTGGCCTGGAAACCGGAGGGCAAAGACTGTACTTTTTGGCATTGTACACCATATGGAAACCAGCAATTCATTGTCTACAATGAATGTTAATATCCTGTCGTAACTGAGATCCTTCCTTACCCTTCTATCATCTGTGTAGCAGTACTGATTTTAGCACCGCGTACAATTTTGAGAATAAGACAGCTTCGAGCTTTTGAAACAGGTTGATTAATTACTCTTCCTTGCAGAATTGTCCTTAAGCAACGTTTTCCGTGTGCTCTAGGCAATACGGATGTTCTTGGCTACTGAATATAGTTTAGACCATGTTTGTTCATTGCCAACAAAGCGAATTCGGGATTAGCTTTTGTACGACATAAGTCAGTGTATAAACGAGATCGGAATCAAATATTACGTATTCGTTCGGATGTTATCCGAATCAGGTGATTGACTCGAATGATTTCCTATTCTTATGCTTTGATTCCTCCTATATTCGGACACCCTTCAAGGAAATCTTGAACAAAGCACGCTAATCCCGAGCATGAGTCTGGCCAAGAATTAGTCACTATCGAAAAGGCCAAGGAGATTTACGTCCGATTTGGGTCTACCGTATTACCGTATATACCTAACTATCTTATATATGCTTTGCCATGGACCCAAACGTTTTATTACCTGTGGGAGTTTAAAGGCAGTTCTAAGACATAAAGATAGAACGTTGATCATTAGCAAAGTTTCATCGTTTAGAAGTTTACATTAAATATATAGCCGCTTCGTATAAGCTCTTTAAGCTGATTTTAGTAACGTACGATTCTACAGCGGCATGTCAAAAACTAAGACCATACAACAAAAAAAAAAAAAAAAAAAAAAAAAGAATAATTCCGACTGATAAATGAAAATAGGTATCTATATATCATTGAAGACCATAACCATGTCTGCATTCACTAGTTGACAGCGAGGTTAGGAAGATTTTGAAGATTTGGAAGTACGTTAGCTCCCAACAACGTTACCTGTAGTCTCGTTGCATAAGTAAAAATTAGCCAAATACATGATGACCGACGAGGTATTGTGAGCTTTCAACATTTCTAAAAAAATTGTTCAAAAACACTCTCTGATTGAACTTTGGTAAAAAAAAAAAATAATAAGACACCCCAATCAAGTGTTGGCAGACAATTTTTTGGCTAAATTACTTTTCGAATAGGAGACACAGACAAAGGGTGAGAGAAAATTTTCAAACTTACGGTACCTATACGCAGACAAAACAATTATTTAACTATTATTAATATGTACGCAAAAAATTCGTAATTCGAATTCCTTTTAGAGATGAAAGAAGAACACAGTCGGGCACAAGGTTAGAAAATGTCGCTATCAATTAAAATATAAAACTAGAGTACGACTTAATATACCCCACTTTTAAATTACATATCCTCCTCAAGGCCGTAGGAGATTTCCCAGCTTATGGCCACATAATTTTCGTAACTATGGCTTTGTTTCGCCCGTGGCTACCCGCATCACTGCTGGATAATCGATTATGGGGCCGTTCAGTGGCCAACGAAGCGCGTTATGACAAATACGGTTTTATGTTTTCTGTCTCTGATAAAAGACCACCAGGCAAACTAACAAAATGTTACCAAACAAATCGCTTTAAAAATAGAAACGGAGCAATGGAATTATGGTCAATGATATACGACATACGAGTATACCGAATGCGGCTTTCATATGAGCAAGCTATATAGATAAAAACGAAATTCATATATAAGAGATATACGTGAACCATTTTTGAGCAATACCCGGACATCTTCGATTCCAAGTGTTGGATCATGACGCGCTTGAAGACCACGCTTTATCGAACAGTCACTCTCGACACGTGGAACGTTATCGATATCGCGCAGGCGCTATCGAAGCCATCAGAAATGGAACGTAATCGAAGGCATGCATACTATACGACCGGTGAAATTTTTTATCAAATAGCTGGACCTGAGACGATCAGAACGGTTTTACCGTATATGCGCCTTTTTTTTTTTGCGATCAGACGAAGCAAGATCCACTTGATCAGTGGGACGGGCAACTGAGATATAGACGACGACGACAGGAAAACTAGCTGTGTTACTGGCACCGTGAGTGACAAGCCAATAGTTTTGTACGCTTTTTACCTCTTTGTCCTTTTGCTAGAACGACCCTTTCTGCCGTGTAGTCCTGTTGAATAAGTTAAAAGTTAAAATGAAATAGATACAACGATCTAAATAATGGCAGAAAATGAACAACTAGAATAATTAGTTCACTGAATATCAAGGGCGATAAATCAATATGAAGGCAAATTCACAGAATTTCATTTGAAAAAGCGATAGACAGCTATTTTGACAAGAAAAGATGACAGTTTATTCACTATTATAACATCTAACTAAGTTATGGCGATTCGTCTGCGACAGATTAGTATGAAATTTTAGCGGGTCTTGAAGGACCCAATACAGGCACATCAACGAGTTGGGTTTCGTTGTAGACGAAGCTGTCCAGAGCAAACTGATCGCACTGAAGCCTACGGAGCTATGGATAATTTATCATAACGTAATGCACTCGTCGGCAACACTGCCGGGCCCAACTATAGGACATACTAATGCGATGCGAAGATCGAAGCTTACTGTAAAAATAAGCGATACCGGCACAACGGGCACGTGGATAATAAGGCACTGATATTTCGACACGCTGTTTATCGTAGCGGACATATAGTCTTCTTCTGCACTTGACGCGAAGAAAAGCCAATTTCTTCTACAACCAAAAAAAAAAAGCTGCTCATCATAACGAAGGATAGTGTATCCCTTATGGAGCTTAACCGAAGAGTATTCAAGTACCATCCAAAGTTATTGCGGAAGACGAACCCTTGCTGATATTTCATGCTTAGATCGTCAGTCCACGACATGGTAAATGTTTATACAGCCACAGAAGCAGAGACAGGTTTCGGCACAACAGAACGAAAAATTCACAACCGAAAGAATGATGCGTGTTCAGGAGTTAATCGATGACGCGCAGAAGTGTATTTCTGATCATTCTCCTGTTTCCATCAGGGAGTTAGCACAGCGGGCCTGCTGCATGTCATATGTCGTAAAAGTCAGATAGATGCGATCCGAGGCTAAAAAAAAAAGGCCAAGAGATGTACTTGGTGTCGTTTACTCCTATTTCTCCCAAAAACAAAGCAGCAGGTCGTCTTCAATCCTTCCCTTACGGAAATATTCTACTCATCGTTGCAAAAATCAATTGCTGGTTTGCTCACGGCTTAGAAAGTATGTCTGCTGTGGGCAGAAGCAAATTTTCGGCTAATGTTCTGGAATGAACAGCTGTGGCCGCTGAATAGCTTAGATTTGGACCCGCTGGATTACTACATATAAAGCGATGTTAAGTGTAGGCCGAACAAGTCTAAATATGGCACTATCAATTCGTTCACTCGTGCTATTAAAAAAAATGCTTGCACGTTTGCATTTGCACGAACGTTCAAAACGAGCCTGTGATCGGCCTAGGATCTGATTTGAAAATGTAACCGCGTTCAGCGAATAGGATCGGCAGAAAGGATACTTCTAACACACGAAAACATGTTTATTGAAAGATTGTTAAATCGGTTGAGAAACAAGAGAAATTAGACAGCGAACCCTCTATTCAGGTACATTGTTATTAGGCTGACTAGGTTCTTTTAGTCTTTCCATCAGATTACCAATCGATAGCATTGGGTTTCACTTATGTCCGAGGTGTCGTGACCCATATTACCTCACTTCACTTTATCTTCATAAAACGTAATTTGCTTTTAGTTTGTTTCGGTAAAGAGGAGAAAAAATTGACCGCTTCTTTACTTCTAGATGAGTCCATCTTCTGTCAAATAAAATACTCAACGAGTCGAACTGCGGAAATTTCCTCCGGAAAAGCAGTGTCGCAAGTCTTATAACATGAATTTTTCAAATCTTTTCTTTGTTACATTGAAGTGAAGTGTCCATGAAAAAAAAAAAACAACATTTTATGTATTCAGAACTATTTGTTGTACATTATCTAATAGCCATGTTTGAGTCGGTATCAACTAGGGAACACGCTTTGCATAAAATAAACGACTACTTTCTCTTACTGAGCTAACTTCATTCATGGCTAAAGTTATGCTTCAACTCTTGTGAACCGATAAGTGGATACTACCCATCAACATTATGGCAATACGCTGACATAGCTCTCCGCACTCTTTGATCGAGCTGGACATCAGTATGCATACTGAGCCTATTTTGCGTTGAAGGGCTGCTAGCGTACTGCAAAATCATTCGATGCGCTGTAGGATCAATGGCGACCGTTAGCTCATCGTGGAAGAGTAGCGGCGGATTAGCGACAATTGTTAAACCGATGCACAATTTCCCTTTCATGTAACAATATATCAGCTTATAAGCATGATCCGACAGATCGGTGAGACATCGCCGTTCGACGATCGCATCCGCTGAGGTCGGTGTCTACCATCTCGTTTCCTCCATTCCATATATCAGGCCGTTTTGCTGAGGTTTGTTCCTGATATCGAAGGTATACTGTCCCGCTTGGAACGCTTAGCTTTCGAACCCAACATGCTAAATGTTCGAGTCGAAGCCGTTGACCGACTGCATCCGGGTGCCCTGTATTGAATAGCCTTGCTTTATCTGTTGAGTCCGTATTTCATACAAACCACAATGATCATTGGTACATATCAGGATAACAACAATAGAAACCAGATGTGAGTTTTGTGGAATCAAAAAGCAAGGTTTAAGCGTAAGCCCTGCGCGTCAGATAGTCGGGAACGTAGCAAAAATAGGAACACTCCTCCGGGAAAATCGTTTCTCCCGACAAAACTGTGCCGTCCTCAGTAAGAAGCTTGGTATCAACAAACACTTTCGGCTGAGCATTGAGTTGCTTCTTACGGTGCAATATATACCGATTTTGTAATTCATCATTATTATAATAATAGTTACCTCCCTTGTACGAAGTAATGCTAAATTACCCTATCCGGTACCGGTACGGACAATCCTATACGTATTTCGTGATACCGTTCTGGGCTTCAAGAGAAGCCTTAGTTTCGGCAGCGTCAGAACGTTCCATCGATCAGCACGGATCTCAACAATCTCTAGACAGATTCTATTTCTAACACCGACATGCGTTAAGCTGTTGTTAACTAAGATAAATGATATGCTATATTATAATATTTGCTAACTTGAGACCGGCTAGATACTCTGTACGAAATGGTATCCTGCTAAAATATATTAGTTCTTCACTTTTAAAGCTTACGTGTTTTGTTTCTGCTGAGCTGACGAAGTCGGATACGCAAAAAAAAAAGCTATAGAAACAGGGTCTAATAAAAAAAAACGTCCAGAAGCTACCAAACCTATAACAATGAGTCAGATATATGAGTCGTCGATAAGGTTTTTCTTCATCCTACTTACGGATCACATTGAGAGACTTCGAAGTTGCAAATTCGCTATTTGACTGATATGTGGTTGAAGTTAGTCATTTGAGTAGTTCTTATCCGATTCCAGATGCAATTTACTTAGACATGGTCAAAGTGGTACTTACAAACAATGTAATTACTGTATTATTTTTCTATAAAAGCAAAGGTCATACAAAATAAACACGTGTCTTCACTTGCGACAATTCTATCTCCTGGAGTGGCTTCGTTATGTGTGAAAACAGTCATAAATACTTATGACTGCTAGAGCAATGTTTTAGTTTTATAAATTTGCTCTAGTGAACGTGGACTTCTATCTAGAAAAATAATCCGACGTTTGGGCATGCGGGTCCGTTTAGAATTAAGAGCATTGTAAAAACTACGAATATGCGCAGCAAGCGTCATTAACTACTGGCATATGGGTAATTTGCTTTTCCTGATCTATGTTTCCGCAAAACAAAGCTTCGAAACGGAAAAAAACTAGATAGACCATAAGCAGGTGGAGCTCTGAGAATAATGTGTCTTTAGATCGCGAAACCAGCTTCAAACTACGCTTCAAGGCTGGACATAGATTAGGTACACTAAACGTGCACTAAGTAGGCCACCGAGTGACCCCCTATTCTAGGCAGAACACTCCACGATCTGGAATTTTTTAACTTCCAATTGTTGAATCGATTTATCGTATCGCCATATCGTTTACTTGGTATGGATACGATTATACTTACATGTAGAGACAGCAAAAACATTGGTCACACCGTAGATAAATAATTTTAATGACAGCGCTATTTGACGAGAAATTGTAGTTCCGAAACTTTACACTTCTATGGTATATATACTATAATATAAATATATACATATGCATAAAACGGTCAGGGGACTTTTGCCATATGCTGTACTTGCGGTAGCTAAAGACGGATACCTGAAAATAAATAGTAAAGATCAACTTAACCATTGCAGCTAATTTTACATTGAAACATTACTTAAATACAAATTTCAGCTGGAACCCTTTCGAAGGGTTTCGAACATAATACATTCATTCGCAATATTAAACCTGCTTAACTACGTCTTGTGCTTTCGAATGAATACTTTCCGTATAATACAGCTGGCAGTGGATTTTCTGACACACAAAAAAATGGTTAAAAGTCAAGGAAATCTTAGCCACATTTCAAAACAGAATCTTACATGCAGTATATTTGTTAAAACCCAAACAAGTTCTCGTTGGCCAT